>NC_092205.1:101450501-101517228 GCF_043381705.1 Parasteatoda tepidariorum | reverse complement strand
GCTCTCCTACAAACACACAAAATAAACTGTGTTTTTAAGTTCCACCTTTGAAAATTTGATTTCCGAAAATTTCTGTGATCAATGATTTTTTTAAACGTCTGAACCTTCGATCTCCGGAAATCCGGATTTTTTCCAGAGCACAATCAGCCCTGATAATTTTATATCTAGAATGGGTAATTCTAGTTGCAGAGCTTGACGTAGTTTCAGTTGCAGATGACAGTATTTTTTTCTTTCTTCTTAAGAATTGTCTTTATCGTTAAAGTTGCCAAATTCAATGCAGCACTAATTTGAGATTGACGTTCACCAGAATCGAATCTTCCAATCACTTGCATTTTAGTTTCCAGTGAAATGCTTTTTCTGGTTGCTTTCTTTTCTTGCTTTTCACTATCACCCACGATAAAAACTAAAGATCATAATATTTGTCACTGTATTAATTGTTATAGTAATATATAAATTTATATGTACTTACAATAATGTCAACAAATGTTTCAAATGATAAAAATGCGTCCGTACAGCACCGCACCGAACCAGAAACACAACTACACTGTTTCGGATATGTTATGTACATATTTGGGGGAGTCCCCGCGCACAATTTCGGGGAATCCCCGGGTTGAAATAAAAGAGCGCTAAACAGAAACAGCGCTAAACCGAAACAGCGTTAAGCGGGGTCTTACTGTATATTAACATCAATGTAATATATTAACAACAATATAAATAAACTCATATTTAAGCAATATTTTCTTAAATTTAATCATTTTAAAAATGGAATAAAAAACTACTTTTTTTTCATTTATTTTTTAAAAAAATATGGGAAAAAATTTTGAAAAAATTCTAAATTTTTATATCCAATAAAAAAATTTCCATTGAAAAAATAATAATCACTATACATTAAAAGGAGACAAAAATGTTTTTTACTGTATTATTAGCCTATAAAAAATTTTTCTGGGAACCGGAAAAATGATAATAATAGCTTTATTTATTACCTGCATAAAATTAAACAATCTTTTTGTAGCAGACAATATTTACCGATTTGCCTTTTACTTCTATTTAGTGGCATAGCTAGCAGTGAACAAGAAAGAGCAGATGTCCGGTCGTAGCATAAAAGATTGGCCAAATTTTTGGGAAAAAATTTAATATGAATTCTAGAATAAATTTTTATCTCCAGTTTCATTGACCAATTACAGGCCCAATAAATAACTAATAATTTTTATCCTATTCACCAAAAAATTTAATAGGGTGTGAGTTATTGTAGTTTGCTATGCAAGTAGGTTTAAAAATTTTTTTACAATTTTTTTTTTTTATTCAAAAAAAATAATAAATAAATAAATAGGTAACTACAGAATGTTCTGAAAAAAAATTTCTCTCTCTAAATACATACACAAAATGATTGATTTAAAATGTTCTAAATGAAGTTAAATTGTTACTAAAAAAAATTAAAACTGAGATACTTACCTCAAATAAATAAATAAAATAAAATTAAAAAAATATATTAAAACTTCGTTGATCAATTTTAAGTTAAAATATAAATAACTCAAAGTACAGCAAATTTTATTAGGTTACTGAGGTGAAATACATTATTGTAAATTAACCTTAAGGAATATTTATATTGTTTCTCTTCATATTTTACTTCATTTTATAAAGAAAAAGTGAAATATGAGATGAAAATAAATAAAAACAAATGTAATTAAAAGAAAAGCAGTGGTGTCTGAGTGGTGTGTAGAAATAATTAATTATTAATTTACAATAAAAATATTTATTATTATCAAAATCTTGCTTTAAACAGAAAAAATAATGTGATTATATGAAATCCTAGTGCTACAGTACAATTAATTATTTATTTTGGTGTCGCACGTAAAACATCAAAAGTGTATCTTGAGAATTTTTTTCGTAAATCAAAATGAGAACTGTTTCTACATATTTGTGCTGTTTTGTTATAGTTTACTTTAATTATTATTCTTTCCGTTTTCTATTATTAGTGTGAAATTTAAAAAAAAAACTGTACTTTATTACAGATTCCCTTACCAAGGTTGAAAATTTCAAATGATGTAAACCTTCATTTAACAGCCTATAACTTAATGAAAACTGATATTTATAAGTTAAAAATCATTATTTTTAAATCTTCAATTTTCTACCTCGGAAATCATACCTAGTTTACTTAATATTGAGTTTAAAATATTGGTCATCTAGTTGCCCAACTTGAAATCTGTCTCTGTACAGTGCAGAACAAAAAAAAACAAAGTTTTGTTTTCCTTCTTTCTAATAAACAGATATAAATTAATTTTTTTCCATTCTAAGTTTATAAATTTTTTAACATAATTTCCATACATTCCCTTGTCAGCCTTTAAGAGTAAAAGGAGAAACAATTTTGGAAATATCATAAATGCAATAATTGTAACAATTTTGCTATAAATGATTCATTGGCTTTGTTGAGAAAAAATAATTCATTGGACAAAAGCTTTGAGAAAAAGAGTGCAAGATAAAATCTCTAATTGAATTATAACCAATTATTTTATGGAGAATTTTATAAAGTTAAAAATAGTTAAAAATACTAAAACATTTTGAATAATTAGGTTAAAAGAAAAAATACCCGCAAAGCATCGAAACAAACTTGAACAATTAATGAATTCAGTCCACAGACTAAAAGATTTTTTAAAAAAAAAAATATCTACTTTTATAAACCGAATCAAATATCCTAATCCTTTCTTCTACATTTTTGCCTTTCCTAAACTGCATAACCTCAAAAGAGGTCAAAGATTTCTCCATTCATTTCCCAACATGGAAGAGTTTGAAATGACATTCTAGTTTAGCAGGGTAATAATGAAGAGAATTTTAATGCAAGATAAGTATTGCTGAGTTGATGATATTTAAACTTCTTTACGATAAATTTACATCTAAATAAAAGCGAATATAACGGTGGTAAAGTAATTGAAATTAAGTGAAAAATTCCAGCTTTTCTTTGAAATTCCCTGATTTTTCCAGGTTTTCCAGGTGGGTGGCCACCCTGTTCTTTGTCTTCTAGTTTTATTCAAAATTACAAGGAGACAGAGTTAAGCATTGATATTCCTAAAACCAAATATGTGTCAGCTGTGCACACACTACCCCCCCCCCACACACACACACTGGTTATAAAATAATGTAAAATTATTGTTATAAATTCAGTTGGAAGAAAAACTAATAATGTCATTATTAACAATTGTCTCACGGTATTTCACTCATAATGTGAACTGCCTAGAACTACAAGATTATAGTGAATCAAAACACACACACATCATGATATGGCCAAGCATCTACACAAGTTTTTGTGGGCACCATCTTTTACTATTTTACCTACGTTGAAAGAAGAAGAGGTAAAATACTGCAAAATTTTTGACAACGGTCAGGTAAAGTAGGCATCTTCTCTCTCCTCTCTCTTAACTTCTACACAGGAGCCGTTGTGGCACAGGGGATAGAGCCTTCACCTTCCAATGAGATGAACCGGGTTGGAATCCCAGCGATGACAGATTGATACGAATTCCGCAGCTGGCTCACACCAACCACAACCACAGTGCTGACATAAAATATCTTCAGTGGTTGACAGATCATGAGTTAAGAGTCCCTTTCCCATCAGACTAACAGTGTGAAATTTCCGTGGTTTCTTTGTGAATGAGGGTTAGTTCTGTCAAAAAGTCCTTCTCGAAAACTAGTTTGTCCCAATGCTTGAACTAGGAGCCATCTTTAGGCTTGGATTCAAAATTACAAGACTACGAAGTTAACATTGATAGCTGTAAACTCAGAATTGGATAAAATGAAAAACATTTATCTATTTATTCATGCATGAAATTCTGTTTGTTTTTTTCAATTTATGTATATCACGGTCCTGCAAAAATATCTGAATTCACAAAGGGAAATAATGAAGTTTGGGTTCAGTACAATATTCTTGCTGGGTGTTTAAAAAAAAAATGTAAGTGAAATATCCTCAGTGGTAGACGGATCATAGGTTAGAGTCCTTTTGCCATCAGGCTAATTGTGGAAGGTTCCTCTCCATACAACGCAAATGCGGGGAAGTTCCATCAAAAAGTCATCCATGAATCAAATTTCTCCTAATACTTGATTCAGGAGTTCCCTTGTCTTCTGGATTAGGTTCAAAACTACAAGGCTACGGAGTTAAACAATCATAAGTAGTCGTAAACCCAAAAATTGGATCAGCCCGTTTGACGGCGGTTAAATAATTAAATGACTTCCACACCACAACTGACAAAAAAACGTTCACCCAATATAGATCGAACATACACCTCACAGCACGCGCATGTCGAGCATTCGGTCGGCCGCCAGGGTCGAACTCGTGATCTTCGGCACCCCACCACTAGTAACGGGGATGCCTAAATCGACGCATTCATTACAAACATCAAATGGTATGCATACCTAGCCATTTTATCCATCAAATTAACCAACTGAATAGCTTCGTGTTCCTTCTGCTCCTCTGTCATATTTTCCAGTGGATTAGGTAGTGGCTCCTGGTAACACCCCAATACTGGATTGATTCTAGAAATAATTAATTATTATGCTTGTAAAAATTATTTGATCAAATGATTTTTTTTAATTAATAAATAGATATCTTAGGTTCAAATGCAACTCAATATACTTTTAGATACTTGATTACTTTATTTTTTTTTCAAAGTCTCTTGCCCTGGGATCTTTGTGAATGATTATTGACCTCGCCATTTTGACTTTTAACCAAAATTATCCTTTAACATCTAGATATTATTTCAAGAACAAAATGAAATGGCTAAATCATTTTTCTTCTTTATTTCCCACCTTTTAATTTTAAGATAAGTAATGTCTTTGCTAAATTTCACGTGTTCATGCTTTTTTACCTCGATTGATAAATTTCTGTAAATTATATTCCCAGTTTCTAATGAAAAAATACCTAATGACACCAAATATCTAAAATTATTGCCTAATTATTCGGCCATCAAAAAGAAAACCTATAAATATATTACTAGTACTACATTACCAACTTAGTTGTACTAATTGTTTAAAATAGCAATTCATACTTCTTAAAAATCATAATTATAAAATTTGTTATTTAACCTCCATGTACAGCTCTTGCAATTCGAGCGGGGTATCAGTTTCATCTCAGATTACAGGGTCACATAAATATTGTGGGTAGAGAATTTTTTCCCATTGTTTCAATACTGATCCCACAATTTTCCTGTGTAGGTTTTAAAAAAAAAAATTGATGCTTATTTTCGCTGCTAGATGGCACTAGAGTGTTCAGGATTTCTTTTTTCTCTTGCTTGATTTTTCTCTCACATATTTGTGAGTTTGCATACTTTTTTCTTTTCTTTCGAGTGATAAGCATTTATGAAAGATACGCATTTGCCGAGTATTGACTGCGTTATATGTCAGAAAAACAAACTAAAATCGAGACAAAATATTTCAAAATTGTATTCATTTGAAAATAAAAATATTGCATGAATTTTTTTTCACTTATAAACCCTGCCTGCTGAAATAGCGGGCAGCATATTATATATTTTTTGAAAACGCAAAAGCTAATAAAATTCTTGTATTATTTTAATCTTATACATATGGATAACCACCAGCTAAATTTACCTTTCTATATAAAAAAGAAAAGTTATTTTGCTATTATCAGCAAAATATATTATCTATGTGTGTTACAATTCACATCTGATGAAGATGTGAATTGTAACACACGTAGATAAAGAAAATACAACAAAAAATCTCCCCATATTTCAGGACTGGAAAGAATAAAAAATGAGCCATACGCTTAATATAGCTTAAACTAAATTTAACTTTTTTTTTAAATAAATGATTTGATAGGAACATTTTTCACTACATCTCTGAAAAAGAGTTGACATCTTGATATTCAACTTTCATTAAAGTCCAGTCCAACTTACTTATCTTTCATTTTTAGATATTCTTCAGTATCACTGTCTTCTGATTCACTAGAATATATATTTCGTCCTCGACCCCCAAACATGAGTCCACGATTAGCGAGTAATCCTGCAGCATTGCCATATCCTGTATATTTCACCAAACGATCCACTGCACAATATTAGGAGAGAAAAATAAAAATCACTTATAAATTCTTTTTTCAAATAAATATAACATAATTTATAGAATGCACAAAATCATTATAAATTTTTTTTATATATTATTAGAACAGGGTTGCCACTCAAATCTGGAAAAAAAATTCCCGTGTTTACCTTGCACATATTAAACACAATATATTAAAAAGAAACACAATTATTGTGCTCCTGTTAATAACAGCCTTAATAATAGTTATTTAATAATACTCAAAAAAATTTGAATTGCAAGGTAAATTTCTTACATTTTTTTAAAGAATGTCATTTTATACGACAAAATTTGGGTTGGCCGAATAGTTACTGAGAAATCGAAAGTGAATACTCATCTCAGAAACTATTTGACCGGCATTGTGCAAATTTTGTAATATAAAATTACATTCTGTAAAATGATAAAAATTTGCACGTCTTACAATTCAATTTTTTTAACTATTATTAAACAGAATAATAAATTATTAAATAATATTTTTTGCATAGAATTATCCTTAAATAAAAGTATTTCATAATTTTAGGCGAAAATATTTTGATTCGCTTAAAAATTCCCAAGATATGGCAAAATATACAAAAAGTAAAATTAAGAAGTCTAAACTTTGAACCGCTCTCAAATTAAAGTTACCCCCCATTTTTTGAAGGTCACAAATCAAAATATGTTCATTAAACAGGGTTGCCACCCAATATGGGGCAATTTATAAGTACAGATTTTAAAGTGCCATCCTCGCCCCTATTTTATATAAAATACATACATATTATAATTACAGGGTTGCCGCTCAAATATGGAAAAAAAATTCCCTGCGTTTTCCCTGTTTATATTATACATAATATATTAAGAGGAAACAACAATTACTGTGCTCTTCTGTGAGCTATATTGGGCTAACTATATTTATTAGATTTAATTGCTGGAAAAACTTTGATAAAAAAAAAGGAACAGCTGAACATACTTAAATAATGCTATAGTAAATGAAATAGTTTGAAATACCACACTTAAACATCCTGTAGATTATGCATTGAGTGATCATCATTTCTTGAAAGTTCCTGTATTTTCCCAGTTTCCCCAGAAGAAAGTCCTGTGTTGTCCCAGTTTGTTTGGTCTGTTGAAGTGGTTTGTAAAAAATCAAAATTCCTTGCATTTTCCCTGTAATTTTAGGTGATTTTTAACTTTCCTGTATTTTCCCTATTCTCCCTGCGGAGTGGCAACCCTACAGAAGGAACAGTAATTAGCTTTAGCCCACAAACAATTTTCATGTGAGGGTTAAAGCTGCAAGTTGGAGTTACTGTAACACTAATTCACATATAGCAGCCCATATGCCCAATGTAAAAATTTCAATTTTTAAAATCAGATAAATGAAGAACGCAACTGTATAGCAGTAACAACATTACTCAAAAAGTTATTTTTGGATTGTATGACATAAAATTGATTACATAATCTTAAGTTTTACATGATAGTCAAATTAAAAAATACAATCTGTTATATAGTTAATGACAAAAATTGTATTTTGAAACTACATTACTTAAAATAACATAAAATTTATGGTATCCTTAAAATTGTAAGATGTTTTTTCATTTATTATATTAAAACAAATAATAAAAACTAATGCTGTTTTAGATACTTTTGGACAAATTTAATTTTCCTTGCACTACTGAACAAGACAACAACAACAATAAAAACTAATAAATAATTATTTGAAAAAAAATTTATGAACAGAAGCACACAGTTTTTGAATCATTCAATTAGATCTAGAAATTCAAATATTTCTTAAAAGCAAAAATAAGAATCATAAAGGGGCACAAATTTTTGAAATTAACCAGGGTGCGTAGAAAAATCTTTAAAAAAAATAATAAGCACATTTTAAGTACTTTTCAAGCACTGAAAAAATATTTTTAAGCACTATATGCATTAACAAAATGCAAAATAATTTTTAAACACTTTACATGATTATGATAAAATAACTAGTCTCTTTTCTTGATTATATTAGCCATTATGAAATGATCGAGATATTTTTTCGGTTTGGTATCAGAGGGTGGAAATTGAAACCTGAAATTGAGAATATCTTGTAAAATGCAGATATTCGTATCGCATTATTGCACATGAAAGTGCAATAATCTTACAGAACCCAGCTCAGTAGATGCTCAAACGGACTCGCAAGTATTTCATCAAACATGTAAAATGATTGGCACTATCATACATTACGTACCGATGGCACGCCAAAATGGATTGTGGTTGAATGAATTGTGAAAACGTGGAATAAGACATTAAGAAAACCATGCTTTTGCATAATATTCAGCGAAAATCTACATTGTAAAGAAAAAAAACTCATTTTCGAAAAGGGAAAATTAAGCACTTTTTAAAAACACCATGAAAAAAGCACCATTAAGGGCTTTTAAAGATCGAAAATGAGCAACTTTCTGCATTTTTTAAAAACGCTATGCACCACATTAATTATTCAGACTATATTTTCAAGATAGTAATCACCCCTTTCACATTTTGAGGGTCAAAAATCTAAATCCATAAAAAAAAAAAAAAATTAAAAAAAAATTCTGCTTGAAGAAAGTTTGTCTTTGTGTCATATTTTTTCCACTTAGATTATGATTTCTATTAGCTAATAACTTTAAAAATTAAAATATCATCCTAGTTTCAGTATATTTGAAGCAATACATACATATATATATATACAGTCAAACCTCTAGGAAACACAACCTCCTCTATTTACGACCATTATTGGGAGCCATGAAATTTTTTCCATAGACTTTGCATTGAAGTAAACCTTTAGGAGAGACCATTAAAATCTCTCCCAGCGACTTAGAAAACATCTGAACCGAATGCAGAAAAGATCAAATAAGGAAACATGAAAATATTAACAAAATAAATAATTAGATAAAAAGGTTCTTTTTTATTGACAATCCCTGAAAGAGATCTAAAATCACATGCAGCAGTCAAAGTGCACTAAAGACAATGCTATAAATCATTTATTTTTAGAGTTGAAAGTTAAATTAGAAAAAACTAAGCATCTCAAAAAAACAAACATTTTCTTCATTTCTCATAAAAACAAACATTTTCTTCATTTTTTAATAAATTTCATGATATAAAATTAAATGCAAACTTAAACAAAAAACATAACTGCTTATTTATTTAAAATAGTTCCATCATTCATTGGTAAATTTGCAGATTGGGTAGCCGAATTTCGCAACAAAAAATAAGCATCTTTTAAGCACTCAAAAATATTTTAAGCACTTTTAAAAAATATCATATTTAGGATATGTGCAGTAATAATTTTTTTCTTATTGTTGAAAGTTTTTCATACATCCACTAACAAAATGCAAAATAATTTTCAATAATTTTCATGATTATAATAAAATAACTAGTTTCAGATAAAGAACTCTTCTCTTGACTATATTAGCCACCATAAAAAAAATTTGAAATATAACTATTATTTAAAAAGTTATCGAGTGTATTTTCAGATTTAAAGTAAAGTTGTTTATAAAAAACAAAATCTTAAGAAGATTAATATTATTGATCATACTGAATTTATAGATATGTAAAGAACTAACCCAACGAAGAAAGCTTTAATAAATTCATATTACAAATGTAAATCGGTGAATGACCCGCAACAAATTTTATTAAAATTTGTTACTTGGTTAAGTATTTCTTTAGAAAAAAAAATTATGATTAAAAACTTTTTTAAATAATTTTGAAATGTAAATACAATGAGTATTGAACCTAAATATTTATTTCCCAAGTCAATTAGTGGTTTCTACACTCTTAATATTTAACAAATCTGACATAATTGAATTTTTAATTTCAATTGTTTTTAGATCAAATCATTAAGATATGAGAGAAAGCTTTTGTGGCATTTAAATTTTGGCTAAATTTTGTGGCATATTTTGCTGCATTTAAAATATTGAAAGCAACTTACTTCATAAATTTTTAAAATCTTTCCTCGAAATATTATTAAATTTTTTCACAAACTGAAAATTTTTAAAAAAATTGCAATTAGTGGACGGTCCCACAGGTAAAAAGTCTTACATTTAAAAATCTCAATTAATTCTTATCTTTATTAAATTAAATGAACAAAAGGGAATTTTGAGGTGATGAAGCTTAATGTTTTTCCACTGCTTTGGGGAACTACAAGAAAATATGTAATTTGTCAAATGATCGCCAAGTCAAGTTTAAAGATTGTGGTACTATTAATCTTTGTGACAATGAAATAGCGCAAAAAGGTCATTAGCTTGCCAGTGACAAAGAAAATGGCGCTTCACCAATGATGAAATTAACAAGAGAAATAAAATTTTCTTTTGCTATAAGGGGGGAAAAAATTGGCAATACAGTAGAGCGCTGATTATCCGAACTGCTCTGGACCGAATGTGGTTCGGATAATGAAAAGTTCGGATAGTTGGAAAGTTGCTTAAAATCTAGTTTAAATGATTATTATTTATGCACTAACTTCCCTTTTCTCACTTTTTCCAGGCTTAGAAATGGCAGTACTATTTAAAATAGCTCTGCGTGTTTAAAAGTTTTGTTCTGCAATTTTTAAATCGTTTTTATCTATTTATTTTCCTTTTCTTTTTTTACTTTTTTTTCATTTTGAATTTTTTTATCATATTTCAGCTTTTTATAATTTTTTTTGTCAATTACTGATTTAAACCTTTTCTGTTCATTGCAAAAGAAATCCAGCAAAGACTTTTGTTTCAAAGAAGATGCTCTTTTTTTGAGCAGCCCTTATTCTTTTTAAATAAATCAACTAAACTGGATCAACATTGTTTTGACTGTCAAAATGAAGCTCATATTTTTGAAAAATAATTTTCAGTTGAAGAGGGCTAAAAGGGTACGTAGGTTTAACTGTATAACAATACATACAGTGGTGGCCAAAAGTGTGGACATGTTTTGAAAGTTTCATATTTTTCAACTTTGTGTGCTTGTAGAATATATTAATTTCACTTAAATACAAACATTCATATATCAAATTGAAGGTCATTTAATGTAGAATTTAATAATAAATACAGTATTACAATATCTGTATTACAAAAAAAGTTATGCAACTAATAGTAAGATCTATCTTAGATTTGCATTTTTTTAAAGTGATACTTACACAATCAATACTTAGTAGGATAACCCTTATTTTTTAAGACAGCTTCACAGCGTCTTTTCATCGAGTGAACGAGTGTTTGGAGTTTATCTTTCGTAATCACATGGTGCCAAGAATCAATTATAGCTTCAATAAGTTGTCTTTTATTGGATGGACGTTCTTTTTCATACAAGAATTTTCAAACATTGCCACAAATTTTCAACTGGATTGAGATCAGGGCTGTTTCCTGGCCAGGTAATATATCTATGCCTTTATTTTGAAACCATACTTTGCATACTTTTGCTGTGTGGCATGGAGCTAAATCCTGCTGAAAAATAAATGGTGCGTTGTTGGGAAAGAGATCCCTGATGGAAGGTATCAATTTAGGTTTCAGGACAGTATTTTTTGGCATTCAGCATGCCATCAATCACTTGAATTTGGCCCACACCATCTGCAGACATACATACACTCACATATTTTCTACCATCACTACCAAAGAGCGATATTTTACTCTCATCGCTCCAAATTACTTACTTCCATTGATTTTCTGACCATATAATGTGTTCTTTTGCCCACTTAACTCGTTTTTCGCGTTTATTTAATATAGCGTTTATTTAATATAGTTTTTTCCTCGCTACCTTCTTCTAATAACCTTCTTCTTAATGTTCTTAAACTTACTGCAATACACGCTGCATTCATTTCACATCTAATGGCATCTGATGAAATTTTTCTATCTTGAAGGCATAGCCGTTTAATTTTTCTATCGGCAGTAGCACTTGTGAATTTTTTGTGTGCCTGATTTGGCTTTATTTTCCACTGATTTGTTTTTTCATAACATAAACAGAACTTTTGTACACCATAACATGTCACTGAACCACCAACTTGTCTTGCAATTTCAGCATAAGAGGTCATTTTCTCTCAATATGACAATTCAGCTTCTTTTTGTAGATGTCCAATTAGTTCTTATTGATGACATTGTTTAAAATTAGTTTAATTAAAAAAAAAGGACTTTAAATATTCAAAAACAGCAATACTCTATTTAATTGTACTAGTATGCATCATTCCGCAAAATATTTCCACAACAATAACTCTTTTATCATCCAAATAACCTAAACTATAGTTACAAACATTTNTCTTAACAGACTACAAAGAATGGTCTGTGTAGCCCTGTCAGGCTGTCTCAGGACCACTCCTACAGCTGCTCTAGAGAGCTTACTTGGGCTTCTTCCATTGAACTTACGCATTGAAGTTGAAGCTCAGACAGGCGTAAAGCGTCTTATGTACCTTGGCCTATGGAAAGAGAATTCCAAACACTTGTCATGGGGACATCTTGTTTCACAAGTGAAGGATTTATCCTCTTTTATTATGCCTAGTGATTATATGTCACTAAGATATGCTTTTCACAAGCCCTTCAAGATCCATTTTCCTACTAGAGATGAATGGTTCAATTCTCCTCGGTGGCTTAAAGGCAAATGCCTGATATGGTACACTGATGGGTCAAAGATTGGTGCCAAATCAGGAGCAGGAATTTACTGCTCCAATGATGGTACCAAACTTCACTTTCCCCTGGGAAATTATGCCACCGTTTTTCAGGCTGAGGTCTATGCCATTATCTTGTGCTGCAAGTTATGCATAGACAAAGGATATCAAAATACGACTATCCGCATCTGTTCTGACAGTCAGGCTGCTCTCCTATCACTGTCAAGGTGTAAATTCACCTCTTTGTTAGTGTGGGAATGCTTCTCGGTCCTCTGTGACCTGTCCACTCATAACAAGGTATCCCTGCATTGGGTACCAGGACATATGGGTATCGGTGGAAATGAGCTAGCTGACGAAGCAGCACGGGCTGGCTCTAATGCAATTTTCTGGGGCCCTGAACCTGCGCTGGGAATTTCTCCCTCCTCATTTAGGGCAACCATATTCAAGCTCTACGGCAAGATCGCCCATGAGCAGTGGCGCGCTGCTGACGGTCAAAGACAAGCTAAGGAGCTGAATCGAGACTGTCCTAGTGTACGTCAAAAGGAGCTCTTAAAGCTTAATAGAAACAGTATAAGGAAGATCATAGGTCTTCTTACTGGTCACTGTATCCTCAGGAGACACCTAAACATTATGAGAATAGAATCCAATTCTCTTTGTCGGGGATGTCATGCAGAAGAAGAGACGACACCACGACACATACTCTGTGATTGTGAGGTCTATTCTGCTCAAATATTTTAGCATTTAGGGCAGCATATCGTCAGTACCTGGGAACTGCAAGATGTTCCTGTAAGGTGCTTGCTGAATTTTATTTCAGCCATAGGGCTTTCATGCTAATCATGATTTTAGGGTTTGGGTACAATAGACCTCTGGTCGATGTGCCCTGCTCGTGAGAGCTGCCCAACCTCTAAGTCTAAGTGAAAAAAATTCTTAAAAAGTTTTTCTTTAAGTAATTAGTTCCGTGAGAATAACACAAATTATTAATTACCAGGGTGTGTAGCCAGATTTTTCAACAAAAAAATAAGCATCTTTTAATAGTACTTTTTAAGCTCTCAAAAAATATTTGTAATCACTTTCCAAAAAAACACAATCTTAATTATAATCTGTTCAGTAATAAAAATTATTTTTTCTATCGCTTAAAGTTCTTAATTTATAAACCTAAAATCAATAAAATTCTAAGACGTTTTCAAAAACTTTACATAATCATGAGAGAATAACTAGTTTCTGATAAATATTGCATAGAAAAATCAAGAAATTCATGAATTTTTTGTAATTTAGAACGATCAGTGACGTGACAAAACAAATCTCTTTATAAAAGATTAAAAAAGTTAAGCACTTTTTACAAACCCTGAATAAAAAAAAGCACCTTTAAGGGCTTTTGAAAAACGTAAATCAAAAATAAGCACCTTTAAACACTTTTTAAAAACATTATGCACCCTAATTACTTATAAAGAAAATTTTATAACTACAAACCAATCACCAATTAATAGCTAAATTTAAAATACAAAAATTTAACAACATAAAAGATCACAGACCTTTCTCTTTGCACAACACGAAAAGAAAATCAGCAACCAATTCTTTAACATCAAACACAGGAGAAGTCATGAGTTTAACCAGCCTAATGAAACATAACAATAAAATTACTATCACCTCATAAGAACATCTACATTCATAAAAATTATTGACAGTACACATTTTTCCAACTACAAAACAACAAATGTAGATATTAACCCCTTCCTTAGTTTATAAAATATAAATTCAACTGAAATAACACTATTACATAATTAGTTATAAAAATAATTGATTATTAAAATGTTTGTCATAAAAACTTTGTTTAACTTACTTTCCAAGCTTATATATTTTCACAATACATAAATTGCTTACATCTTCAAATTTTAAACAAATCCTTGAACATGTTTTGATTGAAGAAAGTGTTCTTTTTTTCTGCAGGTTGATTCATTAAAAGAGGTGGGGGGGAATACAAACTAACCTGTTTCTCAAAGTAATTCCATCTTCTGGACGATTCATGACATCCTTTAATGGAGGCAAAACCTAATAAATTGGAGTATCTATTTTAGTTTAATATTTATAACACATTGCCAAGGTTGCCACAGAAAAAAAAATGGATGAAATAGTTGCTTTTAGTAGCCTAATGCATGAAAATAATTGCCGAAAACTATGAAAATAGTTGCCTAAATAAGAACATCATCAAATGCGACTAAAATTTTGTTAATGACTTAATTATCATATATCATGACCCATTTCATCAAGTTGGTGGCAAATATGAAAATTTTTATATAAATGTTAATGTTCTAGCACAATTTTCCCTTTTACCAATAATTTATCTAGGATATATATATATGTAAAATGATGCAGTCGGACCGAGCAGGGAAACAGACACAGGATTTTAATGAAATCAGATGTATTTTATTTAGATCATGTTCTTATGGAAGACCAGCGAAAAGTGATGTTAACTCCATTCAGGATCAGTCTTTCTGGTAGGGAAAATCTTGCAAATAATCCGAAAATGTCTCTATTTAGGGAAATCTTAGAAATTAATATTGGTTCATGAGCTTACTCGAGTGATTCCCATGGCTTAAAAGGGAAAAAAGATCTTTATTTAAATTTATGCATAGTTGGGCCAAAAATAGAATTAGAAACAGGATGTGACTTTTATAAGTGTGAGAAAATATTTCGATTAGAATAATTAATTAGGATAACATAAAAAGATCAATTGAAGCTTTTTATGTTACATCCATCCTCGCNATTAAGCTTGAATCTTTAAAAAAATATATATATATATATATATTGTTTTTTTGAAAAATATATGGAATTTTGAAGCAATAACCATTGAAAAGGCGACCAAGAAACGAAATAGACTTACAAAAGAATGATCAGATTAAAAAGTGAAGACTTAAATTTGCAATTCAAAATTTTCAAATTTTTTTTATTTTTCAAGAAAAAAAAGTGTGTTCAAAACCCAATTAATGCTAAAAAAAACATAGCTAGGAGTACAGAAAAGTCTCCCAATAGTCTCCTCTTTCTGAAAATAGTTGCTTTTTTAGCCTTTTCAGGCAAAAAAAAATTGCCATAGTCGCCTCATGCCAAAAATAGTAGCAAATAGTTGCATTTTGGTTGCCTGTGGCAACCCTGCATTACTTATATATCTCAGTTATATTCCATAAAAACAGAAACTTTAATTCCAAACAACTGGACATAACTAATAAATTATCTAATTGATTAGGTATTAATTTGTATAAATTAATCAATCAAATAAATATTTTGAAAGACTATACATATAAAAATCGAATTTATTATATTTTTATAATGAGCAAGCTCTATACTATACTTCCAGATTATAAAACAATAACTTTTTTTTAAAATATAACTGCAATAACTTTTGTTATGATAGTTCTACAAGAAAAATTTCAAAAAGTATGTTTTGTGAGAAACTTTATTTTCTACATAAAGGATTCTTCGTTCAAAATTTATGATTTTTTACAAAATTAAAATGAGCAAATGCAGTTAAGTGATTTTGAGACAGAAATGATTACCTTTTTGCGTAAAAATTTTCGAATAGTGCTATTGGCACGAGAGCATTCAATCAAAGTGGTGAGAATGGGCGACAAAATCTCCTTTGAATTCTTGTATGGCTAAATAAAAACACAAAAAATTAAAAAATCAATTCATTAAAAAAAGTGAAATCAGCTAAAAATTTTTAAATCTTAATCAATAATAAGCATGGTGGTACCTCTAAGTAGGACAAAGATGTTAACAAAGATGTCAATAAAACAGAAAAGGGAAATCTAACAGATTACATTGTAAAAATAAATTTTTTTTATAATATCTGAAATAATGATTTAAAGCACATTCGGCACATTATTTTTTCTCACTTACAACTCCGAAAAGTTAATTGTCTTTGATCTATAAATTCTTAAAAAATGCAAAAAAAAGGGCTCTAAAAACCATGAAATATTATTTAAAAAAAAAAAATGCTCTTATAATTTTTTTGAAAACCAGTTTTATCTAGCTCTTTTTCACACACAAAAAAAGACAAAACTTGCATTTAAAAATTTTATTAAAAAAAAAATAAGGTAATGATAAAAATAAATATGTAGTTCAAAGTAGTTAATATGTAGTTCAAATTAGTTAATATGTAGTTTGTATGATTAAGTGAAATGTAAATAAATACCTTATAAAAATGAATAATGAATTTATTAATTTTTAGTTAGAATTTTCAAGAGCTGCATTGTAAGTAATCAAATGCTTTTCAGATACTCGTAAAATTGAAAGAATGCGAATCGTCCAAAAGCAACTTCTTACATCTTGAAAACTCTGTTGAATATCAAACTTGTAATTAAAAAATATTAAAAATAAAAAGATTAAATACAAAATTTACACTAATTTATTTTTAAAAAAATTATGTACAAGATCTTCACATGAAATCGTAAGAGGAAAAAATATTTTAAAAAAATCATGATTAAGTTCAATAGTTGCCTATAATAGAAAATACAAATAAATGCTCCCTGTTACAATGAAAATGACACTTTTCTATTGAAACACAGACAATTTTCTGCAAAACAAATTAATAAATTTTTAATAAACTTTAACTAAATTTTATAAGTAATTTTGAGCGTGACATAAAACAGGTATTTCTGTTATCAAGAAATTTGAAATTTAAAATAAAATGCAACTCTTTAACTTAATTTTACTCACTAAAAAAACTTTCACAAATTTGATAGTCATAATAATACCCGAGAGAAACTATACATATAGGGGTGCTGACTGCTATCGTAGAAATTCTGGCATTTCTGAGGCCAACGGGAAATAGAACTAAGTGTGCGCCATTTAAAAAAAAAAATCCTCCATGACTCCCCTGGCCCACAGTGGACTTTACTTTTTTTTAAATTTAGCTTAATTCTGGGCAGAAAAGATATCATTTTAAAGCCTTATACAAAGTTTTCCTATTTAGCTGATATTAAGAACAAAATGATTAAATTTCAAAAGAAAAATTCAGGAAATAAAGGGGAAATAATGAGATGCATTGTTCTAATGAAATATTATTCTTTACTTTGGCTATTGATTATGATTGAGTTACAATGAAATAACATATATTTGAAACACATAAATGGTATTTTATTATATATTTAGAATCATTTTACTAAAACATTTTTATTCAGTTTAAAGCATTCATGATGGGCGCAGTAGGCCTTGGCTCTTTAGGGGCTGTCGCGACACTGAGTTTGTGAGAGTTAAAGCATTCAAACCTATAAGCTATTTATGACCTATAGAAATCTCTAAATATTTTAATATTAAATCATTCTTAATCAATCTACACTTTACGTAAATAGAAAAATGCATTAAAAAAATTATTGATAGAAACGTGATAGCTACAAACAAGAAAGGAAAAAAATAGAAATTTTATGCAATGCATAAAATATTAAACACCAGTAATTCTTTTATAATTAGTGAAGTAAATAAGATACAAAAATTGCATTAAAATAATAACAACAAATTTAGAGCAACTGGAATATTCTTGTATGTAATTGAAATTAAATCAACTTGAATTGAAAAATTTTAATTATTTTTTTAATAAGGTGTATTAAAATCAGATATTAAATCTATGCTGCAAATCTATTAACAATAATGGGTGGAATACCTTACTTAACCTTCTTTCCAGAAAACTTAAAAGTACACAAACAGCTTCCATATCTGTACCTTCAAAAACATTGACTGATTTTTGTTCATCTTCAAGATATGGGGTTAACAGCTCAGCATAACTTGACATGGGCATGTTGGTCAAAAGATCAATGGTATGTCTAAAAATAAATTATGAATGAATAATGCATTATTTTACCAATCAACATTGGAGAAATGAAATAAATGAGATTTTCCAAGCAAAATTTTTTGGGCTACGAGCAAAAATTTTGATACATCATGCCCGGGCTCGAAAAAACTCAGAAATTTTACCCATCCCCGAGGACGGCTTGACCAACAATGTACCCGTCCTCCTTTGAAACTAATCCGTAGCTTCTAAATAAATAAAAGTATAATTTTCTCTTATTTATTACTAACATTTATATAAATTACACAATGAATTCATAGTTACTAGGATTACAAATACTAGGTTACTAATAGTAAAACCTAGTATTTCTTTTATAAGATAATTTATTCCTTTTATGAAATAATTTAAATAACAAAGGTCAAAGTATCTGGAATGTCAATTTATCCGAGGGTACTGCCTTTTTTAAATGAATCAAATATGACGTTTGCCAGTTCCACAATCAAGCCAATGATTTACAGAGGTTCCTGCACAGAAATCTGAAAGGGGTTTTCCATTTAGATAAATGTTCATAATTGCGTTTAACGCTTCTTGTTTAAGACCAGTACGCAATGTGTTTTTTTGTAAGTTCATTGCTGAAAAACCTCTTTCAATCGCTGCAGTACTCCCAGACAGAGAAAACATCGCTTCCACCATGAGCAGTATGTTGCTGTATTTCTAGATTAGAGGGTCATTTTAGAAGTGCGTCACTAGACGGATAAAAAAAAATTGAAAATGATAGATAAAAAAAATTGAAAATGTATCACGAACATTAACGGGAAAATTGCTGTTAGCACGGACGTCGGGTTCGAGAAATTTGTTGTCTACGGGGAATTTTTGACCACCGAAGACGGGCGGTTTTTCGAACCCTGCATCATGCATAATCATGTAAGTCAAAAAGAGGGATTCAAAATTGGAAATAATAATAGCACTTACATTTAGCGTCGTAAAAAATAAATACAATCTTAATCTAAAGATTTTTTTTAAACCATTATTTATAATTACTTAGACTCTACATAGTAACACTCAACATACTGCAGTACTGGCAATAACACCAACTGTTGAGGTATAAGAAAAATATTTTTGCCATTAGCGGATATTTTATCGCCAAAAAAGGTTGTTTTTTTAAATTTCTTTCACAAATACAGAGAAATTTGAGAATATACATGTAAACAGGAGATAGTCGTAAAATACAGGAGTCTTCGTTAAAAAAACAGGAGACTTGGTATGCATTATGCATTAAACTAAGAAGCTCTATGAGGGAAAAAAAAGGAAAAGATCTTTAAAAGGATTCCTTGACTGTTTCCGTGACATAATTTTTTTTTCGGGTTGTTTAAGTGTTATTTACAATTTCAAGATTTCTTTTGGAATCTCACATAATTATAGTTTAATTCTTTGTTATTTTTCATTTTGTCTTTTCAATAGATTACACAATTTTTCAAGTAAAACAAGAAGTTTTCAGGCAGGATTTCACTTCAGGCCGGATTTTATGTGTAAAAAAACTACTGCAGAATTATGACTCAACCACTAACAAGTTAAAAATTGGTTTCTTGGTTTGGCCCTACAATCTGTAAATAACAGAGAATTTTTCAGCATACCAACAATAGTTTTAATATGATGTGATAAAAAAAAAATAGTAAGATTATCCCAAAAAAATTTTTAAAAATAGTGACGATTTATAAATAGTGATTAGGGTATCAAAAGTCGAAAAAATTAGTTTAAATGTAGAAAAAAATATGGAGATAATCACCAATATGCAGGTAGCCACAAATACCTCAAAAAAAATTCCTGATTTTTTCAAGTTGATTTATTGAATTTCTCTGATTTTCTGAGACATTCACATAAATTGTATTATTATATTTATACGCAAAATAAATTAATATCAGATTAAATAAGGATGAGATTAAATTAGTACACTTATATTAGCCATTTGAGTTGGAAATTTATTTTTTTTAAAAATTACTACAGGATCAATTTTGTTTGGGGGAAGGGATATTGGATTTATAGGTACCTCAAAATCATTAATATTCTCTGACTTTTTTTAACAATTTAATTAAAGTTCCTGTTATTTCTCTGATTACTCCAGATTGATAAAATTTCCCTATTTTTCCTGTTCTCAGGCAAGTAGGAATATAGTTGCTGAGAGTGATAGGAAGATAAAACTAATGTTCAATTTGCTGAGCTTGGAAACTTTATCTATTTAAGGAAACTTATCTCTCTTCAAAATTTGGAATTATATTTGAAATATTATTCAAAATGATAAATTTATTTATAAATTAAAATGTTCAAAGAATTGAAAATTTTTCATGAATATCTAAAGAGATAAGCTAAACCATTTAAATCTGACTTCTATTACACCTTTCTTTTTTCTTGGAGTAATTTAATATATAGTACATGGATTTTCATTTGATAAGTTTATGAATATTAACACTCTCAGAGAGCAAAAATATTTATTTGTTATGAAGGAAATAGCAAATACTGATACAACGAACACACAGTTTATTTTGACGAATCCCAACTAAATTAAAATGACATGTTGACTTTCATTACTGAGATTTAGAATACCTGATAAAAAAAAATCATTAGACCTATTTTTAAAACCTTTTTATTTCAAAAATTATTCTATTTAAGAAGCTATTTACAAATCACATCAAGCTTAGAAGCAACGGGGGATTCCAGAATTTGTGACAAGGAGAAGGGAAAGCAATAAAAAGTGAGACTTTAAAATAAAAATAATTAAAATGAATAGATTAAATATTTATATATAAATTTTTTTAATGTCCTTTTTTATCTAAATTTTTTCTAATACCCATTTCATCATTATAAGTCACAAATGTCATTAAAGTTAAAAATCAAATTTGATCAGTAAAGTATGCTTTGTTTGCAGTAATTTGTATAAAGGAAAAATACATCACCTTTGTAACTCATCTTTCTTCTCCGAAGAGGTGGCGTCGATCAACAAGCAATCATGAAGAATGCTCACAAGCCTCATGTAATGAGCCTCTTCCTCCTATTAAAATACCTTTCCTTTTAATGATCCTTCATTTAAATAGTAATGTTTAAAATAGTTGCCCATTGTAATAAATTTCCAAATAAAAAGTGCAATAAATCTGAATACATGATAAAACAAAATAATAGGATAACTTACAAGTACAATAGAAACCTTAATAAAAAAAAACATCAACAAACTTTTTTTTTATTACATGTAGCGACATTCAGGCTTTATACTCAAAAACAGAAAATTTTTTCCCCCAACTTTTCCAAATATATTCAATAATCAACAAATATATACAATATATTTAATAAAAATATAAATTAGAATTATAAATAAAAAAAATTTAACTCTTAAGTAATTTATGAAGAGTAAAAAATTTTAATTTTACTCTTTATAAATTATTTTTATTTTCATCTGATTTTAACTAGGTTAACCCTGTATTGAATTGTTAGAACTTTAAACATAACCGAGAACGAAAATAAGTGTAAGGAAATTTACTAGGCAATATTAAACAACAACAAAAAAATTTTTTTTTAAATTAAAATATTATATTTTTCTATAAAAAATATTTTCTTTAATATTTTTTTAATAAGTACAAAGTTGTTGCAAAATATGTATTATAATAAGTGTAAAAATATATAAATAATAAGTGTAAAATTAAACTTAAAGCAAATTTAATCAATGTAAGAACATATTTGTTAAAAATATGTGATAAACAATTAAAACACAATAGATAAGAACTGATTAAAAAATTAACTGTGGAAAAAATAAAAAACTGAACAACATTGTAAACAAAATTGGAAAAAAAACAGAGAAACTTTTGTTCAAAAAATTGAGACAATTGATTTCTTGGAGATCTTTTACAGTGCTACACATTTCCTTTGTGATCACAATACCCTTGTTCTTTTATAACATTAATTAACTTTTATTTTTGGTCTTAATTTACATAAGTTTTTGCAATATTACACGTGTAATGTCAGCTTATAAAAACAGTATATGCTGATCTCATCATGCCATTGGTCATGAAATTGTGGAGTCTTAATTTTTATGACCCTAAGTTATAAAGGGACTGTTCAAGAATCATCATCATAATAGTTGCCCAGACAGCCTAATGAGGGCCAAAGCCTTCCTCTGAAGATTTCTCTATAACAACTTCTGATTTATCGTTGAACTCCAATTCTTTTCATTAATTGCAAGAAAATCAGACTCCACCGAGTCAGTACATCTCAACAGCAGCCTTCAGCACTTTCTTGTCCCAGTGAGTCTAAAAAGCAATATCTTTTTTATAGTATTGCCATCACTCACTTGAATTATGCGGCCATCTGATTCATTCCATTTATTTTTATGCATTTAATAATATCAAGTTGTTCATGTTCATAAATCTTGCACAGTTCAAAGTTAAATCTCCTTCCTCAGTTATTGTTTTCATTTGCACCATCAAGTATACCCCGCAAGGAATTAAAATGATGATGCACAAATGCTTTACTGAAAACGATGGTCAACTTAACAAACATACACATTATGTTTCTCAGTGTGTAGATGTGTGTGTGAACCCATTAAGAAAAGTAACAGATTGTTGACCGGATTAAGAGTGGTCTCTTGATAAGGAACCGCTAAAATTTGACTCAGACAACCATAACGTAATCATCAGTTGTGCCACAGACCAGCAATCAATGTAAATGGATGGTTTGCTGTTTTTGTTTTTTGACTTTCAGTTTTGTGTTTGCAAAATAGCATATTTCATCACTGTGAACATTACACCTACTCTGTATGCTTTATTTTCAGCATATTTAATTTAAATTCACTTTATTTACTTATTTTACCACAAAAAAACAATAGTGACTCATAAATATACTAGAAAAAAGGGTACAGACCAGCAATAATTTTTAGCCCATAGTCTGGGGAGCAGTGATTAAATTGATTTAATTTCTGCTCCCTCACCCCAGTGGCAAAATCACAGCGACATTGTCACAGAATGTTACAGAGTTCCTGCTGAAAGATTTTTCTTTTGAGAAATAAAAAATTTTGGTTTTCTTTTCTGCAGAAATTTACACATAAAATTCTAATCACCTTTTGACGCGCTCAATTTATGCCAATAGTACAGTAAATCCACGTAATATTTCCATTGTATTTTGGGCAGTTATTGATATTGATTTTCACATAATTTTTAAATATTCCAATATATTCCAGACAATAAGGGAAATTGGAATCTGACTTTTTAAAATCTGATACTTTTCATACAATATTATTTATTACAACAACCTAATCTTGAAAACAAAACAATCATTTAAGTAACCCTTTTTTAATGAGTGCGATTATTCGCATGGTTTCGTCGCTGATCTTTCTTTTTCTCGGTAATTACGATTTCATGTTTTTTATACTGTACGATTTCATTTTTTTTTTTACATGTTACTTGCGAAATGCAAAAAGCAAATAATTAGTGCATCCCCCCCCAATAAAATGCGAGAATATCATCCATAATAATAGAACAGAAAAATATTACATGTTCAATTTACCCCTTGCCAGTGTCGCCCGAATCCAGTTCTACTACTACGTGCAATATTTGTCCGAACTCACTTCGGGCATAAGAAAAATAAATGCTTCTATTTTATGAAGCCTAAACTGAGTTCGTTTCTACTTTAGGATACTTAATTCACTATTTTCCTAATAGATGGCATTAGTGATCCTAGTTTTTCCATATTAAGACTTCAGTCAAATGAGGGAAAATGTGAGTATTGTCAGTTGTGGATGTGGGATATACCATACTGTAAAAGATTTTTAAAAATTCTGTATTGAAAATCATATTGTTGTGTTTCTATATTATACTAGATATATTATATTTAGCTTCAAAATTTTGTTTAATTTGCTCTAATTGAATAAGATGTGTCTGTAATCCATTACTTTTTTTATGTGTATGTAAAAATTATAAATACTGTGGTTATTGTATTTAAAATTTTATTTTTGCAATAAAAAAACCATTTTCTAACTTTTATAATAATATAAAGAACGAAATTAAACAGTCAAAAAAATTTCCACTTTTGGTCCATTTTTAAGGAATTAAAGGAATTATATAGTTTTTTTTTTTTTTTTCTATACACAGCACTTTTGTTACATTAAATTAAGTAACATACATCTTTGTTATTATTAAAAGTATATCTTGCAGAAAGATATTATTGCTAGAGAGTTTTGTTGCACAGGGTTCTGCACTATAATTTAACACACTCACTTCTTCCATGTTATATTTCTCTACGTTGACTGTAAGATTGAAAAGAACTTTGAGCACTTCACAAGCCATGTCAATTTCTTTGTCTGTGAGGCTCTTCTTGTTATCATCATCGTCCTTCAGAATGAGATCTAAAGCTTCCATCAAGTAAGTCAATCCATGCAGATCGGTCTTTACTTTAGGTCTGCAATAAAGACAACATTTTATTATTCCAGGGTCACAAATTGAGGGGGGGGGATAAAATAAAAATGTCAATAATGCAGGCCTTATAGTGAACCAAATTATTTGGAGTAGTATATACATATACTAGACAACTTTTAAAAAAGGTAAATGACAAAGTTTAGGAGTTTTTACGAGTGAAAGGAGCTCGTCTACAAATAGGTAGTACGTGTTTGGTCAGTTAGTGTGTTTGGTA
Organism: Parasteatoda tepidariorum; assembly: GCF_043381705.1. Classification (NCBI taxonomy): domain Eukaryota; kingdom Metazoa; phylum Arthropoda; class Arachnida; order Araneae; family Theridiidae; genus Parasteatoda; species Parasteatoda tepidariorum. The sequence continues at coordinate 101,492,155 of NC_092205.1, read as the reverse complement.
AGCCTAACCAGTCCAAATTAAAGCAAGCTTCTTTTAAAAAATGAAATAAAAAGTTTCTAAGTTATAGTTGTAAAGTTAATAGGTAGTCGAAATTCGAACTAATATTTGAAACATTATTCTAAACTTATTTTAATAGACCTTTATTTTTTTATGAAATATCTTTTTTATCTGTGAAACTTTTATGACCCAGTTGAAAATGTTCTCATAATGAAAATAACTTTTAGTGCTATTACTGTTAAATGTTTTTACTAAATTAAAATTGAAATTTAACAATGGACAATGATTTGTATGGATTTTCAAATATGGATATAATTTTAAGCCCAAAATTTTACAATAACAATATTGTTTTCAAACACATGGGAGAAATATTTATATAAATTTACCAGTCAGTACGAATAAATGATTTTTATTCGTACTGACAATTTTTGAAAATATTTTCTTTTTTTACCATATTTTTGGGTTGAACTTTTAATATAATTTTTTATTTTCACAAATTAAGTCTTAATTTTCACAAAATAGGTATCTCTTAAAAAAAAAAAAAAAAATAGANTATCAATTAAAAAAAAAAAACTAGACTAACCCCTGCTGTGGTCAGAACAGAAAGCTTTAACAATTTCCATTAATGGAGCACTGAACAACTTTTTGTTTGCGATCAATAAGTAGAAATTTTTTACTATGCTGTTGAAAAATATATATATGTGTGTATGTGTCACGATTAATGTGTTTAATTGTTCAATATTATTACTTACCGGCAATTATTAATAATAACCAAAGAAGGCGGTGAAAGCGATTCATTTAAACAAATTTATCATATTCAGCAGTTATTATTAATAACCAATAAAGTTGGGTAAATGTAACTCTTTCACGGTTTTTTATGTGTTGGCAACAGCATGACAAAATAGGCTTATTGTTTATTTTAGAATTTAGGCACCTGATTCCTTGTCATTTCTTAGAGTTGATAGTATAGTTTTTAACAAAATAACAAAATTAACAAATGTTACAACCACACAATGGATGACGATTTAGAAGTCATGAAATCAAGTTTCAGCAACTCATACTCAAAACAAAAAAAGGTAAAAATGAAAACTTATATGAACTTGGTACAAAACATGAAACTTTAAAACTATATACAAGGAATTATTTTACCGTCTAGGAAGCTTTTATTTCAACGAATGAAGTTCCAGTGAATGAAATAAGTCTAAGAGAATGCTCTTGTAAGGATTCAAACTTAGGTGGTCAAGGAATTCAGTATTGCAACTGTAGGAGCAAGTGCAACTTGAATCGTCGCCAATGTAAAAAGTCAAAAACACTTTGAATTCCAAATGACACAATAGCTTTTCCAGTCAAAATACGTAATTTGTTTAAAATTACATTTAATATTTTAGTTGAAAGCAGTTATGTCTAATTAAAAAGAAAAACAGAAAAAAATAAATTGTTCTTAGTTTCTAAAACAAATTTTTAACACTAAAAATCACAGTTTCTATGATACTGGTTATCTATATTACAGTACAGGGAAAAAGTAATAATAAATTAATAGTATGAGATGTTTCCTTAAAATGCTGCGTAATAATAAAAACAGCAAAAATAAAAAATAAAAACTTCTGAATTCTTAGAACAAAAAGTATCGAAAAAATAACGAAATTGAGCTATGCGAAGATAGCCCCCGAAAATGAGGAAATTNCATTTTCGGGGGCTATCTTCGCATAGCTACGAAATTGACTTGATTGAATATAATTTTTTTAAAAAAAGCAGAAGTGCAAAAACTTGTAGATCAGTATAAAGTAATCTAGTTTCAATTCTTTAAATTTCGTTTTTCCATTTGTCATCTAGAAGATAACTTTCCAAGCCATGTGCAGAAACATGGATTTTAAAATTTAACAAATTTGTGTAAAAACTATTTCTTATAATAAACAATACTATAATATAGTTAAAATAATGATTGCATATTATTATTTATCATATCTATAAAAATTTTAGAAAAAATTTTAGAAATACTTTTCTAAAAAAATACTCTGCTGAATATTAAGCCGATTATTTGACCAACTGAATTCTTGATAGAAGGGCCGAATACTTGTTACAACCCTAATTTAAATGCAATGTTATTGCAACCTGAAAAAATCACAAAGCAATGGAAAACGTGAATTTTTAAACTGCTCACTATTTGTAATTTTAATTTCATTTCTTTTTTTTGCTTAAATAACCTTTTTTGGTAAAAAAAAAAAAAAAATAAGTTAATTTAAGTCGATATAAGGGTTTAAATTAATTTGAAAAACTGAGAATCACNCATTACAAGATAAGTATAGAATTTTATTTTGAACTATAATAGTTTTGTTTTTTGTTTAAACATTATTAATCTTCTTCAATTAAAATATTTAATTAGAGTTAATATTACTTAATATGTACTAAATTTTTTTCTACTTTCATTCTGTGAGCATTGCAGTCTTTTTTATGAGAATTTATTTTTAAAATGAATTTTTGTATTGCGTTATGATAAAAAAAAATGAAATAAATGAATTTTTGTATTGTGTTATGATAATAAAAAAACTTTTGCTTTCTCCAATATTTATTTATTTATTTTAGTTACTAATTTTGATACATCTATTTTTTATAAAATAAAAATGGAAAGTTTTTTTAAAAAAAGTATTAGTTTTTTTCACTTTTGAATGAATTGTAATAATTGAATGTCTTTAATTTACTACAAAAATGTTACTAAGTTTATTGATTAAAAAAAATTTTGAACACTAATGTTTAAATAAATATTACTACATTTGCAGTCAACATGTCTTAATACATGTGCGGCTCTTCATTAGTCAACCTGCTATGCAAGTAGCCCTTCACTCAAAAAAGTTATGCAGCCCTAGGTTACACTAAAAATTACAAGGATTACACAGCATACAAGCAGTAAGGTTTTGGTTTGTCTTTAATTACCCCCACATTTTAACTAAAAAAAAATGCTAAAATATGAGAATTCAAGATCTGCGTTCTCAGTATTATTGAAAAAAAAGCTATAAAAAATTATGGAATTATTTCATTCCATTGAAATTACAAAATTATATTTTTTTTTATGATTTATATTCTCCTTTTAACAGTAATCCTTTAAAATAAAACAGAAAAGGTTAATATATAAAACAGTGTCAGCTTCAGCGTGACACCAACTGAACAAAAATGAAAACATACATTAGATTTACTTAAAAAGCAAAAAAATATATATATATATTAATTAAAAAACAATAATTAAGCGTATATTTTAAGTGAATACCACAACATATCTAATTTATTTCTCTCTATATCTGGACAAATGTTAGGTAGTCTTAAGCAGGTTTGAGTTTGCAGTCAAAAAGTACGCTCATCTTTTTGCATATTTCAATAAGCGTAGTTTTTTACATCGTTGAGGTTAAAATAAATTTCTAAATTAAAAAGAGTGTCATTCTTTCAGAATAAATTTTATCTATCATCACTTTTTTAAAAAAATATATACTGATTTTTGAAAGAAAATTCTTAATGATTTCAATGAAAATACTTTTGACAGTTTCAGAAGAAAACATTTTAACTGAGAGAATTATTTTAAAATAACCTTTACAGAAAAATTTAGCCAGACATTGCAATTTTAAACGGCAACAGATTTCAAAATATAAATATTACTTTCAGAAAAAGCTAAAGATAATAACAATAATAAAAGAATTCACCTTATTTCAGCACACAATGCAGTCAGCAGAAAAAGCATTCTCATGTCGAAGAACTGAAAAAGTAGAGTGCATAATTATGCAACATATATTTTCAAAAAAATTGGGCTCACAAGAAAGGTTTCCACAAAAGCATATCCAAAATTAAACGCAGTTTTCACTCTTTAGTACAAACTCCCCATTACAGGGATCTTTCCATTGTAACAACCAATGCATAAAGTCTGGTTTGATGTACTATAAACGCTAAGTTATTCAATATCAATCCTGAACCCATTCATTTCAATAAAGCAACCAAAATCTAGTGATTTGATTTAATGAAGGTTTGAGAGAAATCATGTAAACCCTTATTTCTTTTGTTATCTCCCAAGAAATGTAAAATAATTTTAATCCCATTCGTATGAAAGAAGAATGGCATGGTTCCCTGAATTCTGATCCTAGGTCTTAAATGGCCATAGTGTATGGCCATTTATAATCTTCTTTTCAAAGGACAATAAATTTATCAACCATACTTTTCTGAGCCATGATCGCTCAGGTGATAGAACGTTCGCCTTCTAATGAGATGAATCTAGTTCGATTCCCAGCAATGGCTGGTCGATAGGAATTCCACATCTGGCATGCACCGACCACAGTGCAAATGTATAATATCCTCAGTGGTAGACGGATCATGGGTTAGAGTCACCTTGCCGTCAGGCTAACCGTGGAAGTTTTTCGAAGATTTCCTCTCCATGTAATGCAAGTAAAGGTTAATTCCAACAAAAACTCCTCCACAAAGGCAAATTTCTCCCCATACTTGATCCAGGAGTTGCCTTGTCTTCAGGGTTGGGTTCAAAATGACAAGACTACGGAGTTGAACTTTAGTTGTCGTAAAGCTAAATAATTTAGTCGTCTGTTTAACGACGGTTATAAATATAAAAATAAAAGTATATATGAATAAAACATACTTATCTTATTTGAAAATTGTGTACACTTTTATTATGGAACATCAGTTCCCTTGTGTGGTTTATTTTTGAGTTAAAACTTGTGCTTTCCACAATTACCTTGACATATGTAATTTATTGAAAATAGCAGTCCTGAACAAGCATATTATTTTTAATGAGTTTATACTTTACATGGATTTGATTTTAACATTATAGGGGAACTGAAATTATCAATAATATGACTGATTTCAATAGAGTCATGCAGTGAATAATGTTTACATAAACAAATTAAAATTATAATATAGTTTACTTCATTAGTTACAAATATCTGTCATCAGGGTGGGTAGCCAGATTTTTAAACAAAAAATAAGCACCTTTTAAGTGCTTTTCAATCTCTCAAAAAATATTTTTAATCACTTTCCAAAAAAAAAAAAAAATCATAAATAGGATCCCCGTGGCAGAATCATGGTGACACGGCGACATTGTCGCAAAGTGTTATTGAGTTCTTGAAGAAAGATTTTTCATTTTGGGAAGTAAAAAATTTTGGTTTTCTTTTCTGCAGAAATTTTCGAAAGCTTCTATCTTCTCTTCAGAATAATTAATATACATATAATATTCAAAATTATATGCCATTCTTGCGCATCGGAGTGAAAAAAAAGGCTTGTAATTTTTCTATTTTCACTTGAGAATAATAAAGTAAAATGTTTGGTTTTCTTTTCTGCAGAAACATTCGTTATATTTTTTTCTTTTTATTCATTCTATTTTTTTCTTTTTATTCATTCTATTTTTTTTATTGCTATTGATTTCCGCATAGCTTTTAAAATACGATATTTTTAATCTGATATTATTTATTGCAACACCTGAATCTTGAAATGAAAACACGCATTTGTAACCCCCTTTTTAGGAGTTCGATTTGGCGTGATTTCGACGTCTATCTTTTTTTTTGTTAGTTACTGCTATGGATTTCACTATTTTTTATTTGTTTTCAAATTCGATGATGACTTACAAAGAAAGAAAAAGAAAATAATTTGTGTGTTTTCTCCTTAAAAAATACGAGAATATAGCTCATAATAATAGAATTAAAAAAATTACATATTCAATTTTAAAAATTACATTATTTTTTCCGAAGTTTTTTTCTTTCTTCTTTTTGAAGTTGACGCTTTTGTAACTTTAAATTAGTAACATATATATTTGTTATTATTAAGAGTATCTTGCAGAAAGATATTAATGCTGGAGAGATTTGTTGCAGAAAGCCACAGGGTTTAGGACCTGTGCAGTAATAAATAAAAAAAAATTCTATCGTTTAAAGTTCTTAATTTATAAACATAAAATCTATAAAATTCAAAAACATTCTCAAAAACTTAATATAATCATGATGATATAACTAGTTTCTGATGAATATTGCAGGAAAAATTGTGGAAATCATGAATTTTTTTTAAAAATTTAGAACGGCAATTGCCACGGCAAAGAAAAAAATCACTTTTCAAAAGATAAAAAATTAAGCCCTTTTTACAAACACCCAAAAAAAAGCAGCTTCAAGGGCTTTTAAAAAATATAAATCAAAAATAAGAATTTTTTAAAAATGCTACATACCTTGTATTTTAAAAAAGCAAAATAAGTGAGAAGATAATTAAAAATAAAACACAAAAATCTGTTTTGATATAAGTAAATGAATAATTATGCAGCTCAATGGGGGGGAATGATAAAATTAATTCAATAAAAATAGTTTTATTCAAAAAAAAAAGAAAGAAAAGACACAAGTTACATATTAACATAAAAATCAACCATTTCATATAAATTTACCAGAAAAAATATCAGATTTAAATGTGCGCATAGCCAAATTTTTCAACAAAAAACAAGCACATTTTCAGCACTTTTCAAGCACTCAAAAAATATTTTAAAGCACTTTGAAAAATATTATAATTAGACAGGGTTGGCAAGTTTTTGATGAACACAAATGATGAAATTAAAAAGAGAAATTAAATTTTCTATCACCAACAGAGAAAAAAAATTGACAACGTTTAGTTGGCCCCCATAATCAGCAAAAATTCGAGAGATTTTTCAATTCTATTACAGAGTGCAGAAAATGAAGTCTGAAACTGAGAATCTCTCAAAAAATGCAGCAGGATTGCACATGAGAGTCAAAAATCCTTATCACTGAATCCAGCTCAGTATACGCATGTGCGGACCAAAAGTATTTCATCAAACATGTAAAACAAATGGTGTTTTCATACACTACAGATTGGCGGTACGCCGAAATAGATTGAGGTTGAATTAATTGTGAAAACGTTGAATAGGAAGGACAATGTCTTTTTGCATAATTTGTGGCGAAAATCAACATGGTAAAAAAAAATATCACATTTCGGAAATGGGAAAATTAAGCACTTTTTAAAAACACTCATGGAAAAAAGCACCTTTAAGGACTTTTAAAAAATGCAAAATTGAAAATAAGCACCTTTAAGAACTTTCTAAAAACGCTACACAGCCTGATAACAATACTTTTAATATGCTTTATGAACTGTGATTTAACACATCAAAACAAAAAGGAATACACATTTCTACAAAGCTATGGGTTATCAAAACTCAAATGTTTTAAATTAAAATTTCTAGACAATTTCCTTTATTAATTATAAATACATAATGTACTCCCATGTATTTAACGTACAGTCCAATACTTAATGTAGTCATTCATGAATTTTACTTAGTGTAAACAAACAAGTACCATTTTCTTTTCTTTCTTTTTTCATAGTATTTATCTATAACTGCTGGTCTCACAATTAAACTGTTCTCCAATAAGTATATTATTTAATAATACAAATCTCTGTACAAATAACAAAATATTAAATTAGGAAGCATTGTTTAGATACAAAATGCCACAATATAAAACTATGAATTACCTTGACATCATGTGGTATTTCTGAATCTTTATAAGTTCTCAAGCGAAGTAAAATACCTTCAATGCAGCCATTATTGCTAAAAACAAAAAATTATTTGTAAGAGACATTAAAAAAAGGAAAATATGAACAGAATGTTGCAACTAAACTATAATTTAATTAACATATATATTAGCTATAAAAAATATAAGAGGTGGAAAAAAATGAAAAACATTTTAAAACTCAAATATTTTTTCTTCAAACTCAAATATTTTTGAGTTTTACATCAAAAACATTTGAGTTTGAAGAAAAAATATTTGAGTTTTAAGATTTAAAACAATTTTCAAATATTTTTTTTAAAAAATTAAATGGTGATTACATGGTCATGTCTTTCTCATGTTTTTAAAACTCAAATATTTTTTCTTCAAACTGAAATATTTTTGATATAAAACTCAAATATTTTTTCCTCAAAATCACATGAAAGACTTTTTGAACTTTAACAAATAAATAAATTATAGATTCATTAGCATTTGTAAAGGGGGTCAAAATGGTATATTTAAACACCCTAGAAATTTTCAACTGTCAATTTTCAAATTTAAAGAATTAAATGTGCAATGTGCACAAATAAAAATATTTTTCAGCAACAAAAAAAATTGGATTTTTAAAGGATTATAACGAACATTTTATCTGTTTGCCTGGCAAGAAAATTAACATTAATTAAAAAAAAAAAAGTAATAGGCAACGCAAGATTATTTTCTTCATTTTATAATATAGCAAAGTTAACTAGCTTTATATACTGTTATCTCCAACACAGAAAACCAACATGGTGTACTCCACACAGAGATTCCAATTTTCCTCCAAAAACTCCGATCAGAACTCATTCAGTTGAACCTCTTTTTTAGCCATAAAGTTTGAGGATAGTGTTTGTACTGTACACAATTAAAAACAAGTAATATAAAAAAAGTTTTTTAAAGTCAATTCCTACAACAGAACATTTTTATTTTACTTACTTTTCATTAAATAATTAAAAAAAATTTCTCTAAATTTAATCTAAAATTAATTAATTAAATTAATGAATTAATATTTGAAAAAACTGTATCAACATTAAGTGTTATCTACTAGTACAAATTTAAAAAAAATGTATTTGTGCTTGAGTACATGAACAAAAAGTATTTTACTAACGATTGAAAATTTGAGCGTGATATCAGACAACTATAAAAGTATGAATTTGGTGATCATGTGTTCTATCATGCAATGTTCTTTATTGAATTTATCTGACACAGCGAATATAAAATAATTAAATGTGTGCAATAAACCCTTTTTTTGTTCAAATAGAGCTATAAGTTAGAAATTATCACTGATGCCATCTCTAAAATATGTTAANAAGCGAACACACCCGGTTTCGGTTTCAAGTGTGCGCGCATGCGCAAGTCATAACGTGGGTACGACATGAAGTCCGCGTGAATGATTACGTAGCAAACTCCCCATTTTTCGTGAAATGCACGGGATCCACCAGATATCACTGAAGGGAAGAAAAAAAATTATTCGGAAAGAAAAGCACTTTTTAAAAACGCCAGCTGAAAAAAGCACCTTTAAAAGCTTTTAAAAACGAAATCCCCAAAAAAGCACCTTTAAGTACTTTTTACAAACGCTACGCACCCTGTATTATCATTTATATTGCAACCATTGAATTATTAAATGTATTAACACCCCATAGTTAAAATAATAAAATAATGTTTAAAAGAAAATATCTTTTTTTCAAAATCATAACATTTTTAAAATAGTTTAGATTTAAATTAATTAAATATTTATTCCTTACCCTAACAATTTTTTTTTTTGAAGGGTTAGAGTATTTTAAGAATTGGTAGCATTATTCAGAAAATATAAAACAATTTTAGGGGAAGAAAAAAATTATGCTGAAAACAAAAAAATTAATTTAATATATTATACAACATGTGAATAGCATTTATATATACGCTTGATCAGTTGAAATTAAAATGAATCAACTTAGTATTAAACAAAGTAAAGTTTACAAGATTATTCGGAGAGTGGAGTAGTCTTTTTGACTCAGTTAAGAAATAAAAAAAATTCTGCGGATGTATGAATTTTTTAAAACTACAGATTAAAAACAACTTTAGTCAAGAATTTTATAAAGTAATATTAAATTAAAACTACAAATATACATAATAAAACTATAATAGACATATAGTAGCAAAATAGATTACCAACACACGTTTTGCACGAAACTACAGTTGTATATTAAATTGCATAAGCACTTCTGAGCCTCCACTATAACTAGAAATAGTTTAAAATACATTTTATGCATAATAAATAAAATTTTATTACAAATCAGATGTTACATTCAAAAGAACTTTAATGAAAAAAAAATTAAATTACATGATATAAATGTACAGTGAAATCTCAATTATACAAATACTTATCCACTAACCCAAGTCAAGTCCGAAATTTTACTTTACATATTTAAGTTTTTTCTCTTTTTTTAAATAATGTGTTATTCTAAATCAGCTACATATTAGGCCTTAAAAATAAAGAACACTCTTGGTACTACAATAACTATACATTGAATTAATTGATCACCCCCTTTAATAACAAATAATCCTTTAGTGTCACTAGATTTCATAACAAGAGTTTATGAGATGGGTTGATAGCTTCATGCCCAACCCCTAACTTCGAAGACCAGGGTGCCTCCCTTCAATCTGCTCAATTTAGGTAAACCAGCTAGGTTCACAAATCATTATTTGTATTTCCTGTTAATTAGAACTACCCACAGTCATTCAAATTAACGTAATTTAAAAAATAAATATTGTAATTTGTTTTAAAAGATTCAAATTACGATTCATATCTCCCCATTTTTAAATTCCAATGTAACAAATCGTATTCATGTTATTAAAAATAACAAACAACATGTTTCCTGATTGCACAATTTCAAAATTAAATCTTGCATTTAAAAGTCGTGGGATTTAACAAATAAACATGTTGATTCATATTCAAACAATTTAAAAATCCACCGTTTTTATCTATCACCTACTTTATCAATATTTTTTTAAAACTAAGGAAGATCATCCAAGAGCGAGTTATTCCACAACAAATAAAAATGAAGAAAACCATGCAGGCACCTTGCAGAAACTACAGGAAAATTTAAAAATCTTTGTCTCTTTTCAACTGAAAAATTGGAGAAAAGTTTTAAAAACTTAGGATAGGAGTGAACAACATTTTTGGGTGAAGGGCCATCTGCAGAGAAGGTAGATTAACGAAGGCCCACAAGCATATTTAGTCATGTTAGCAGCAAATATGATAGTTTTTATAAAAACATTAGTGCTTTAGGCACTAAATATTTATATCAGTAAACTTATATAATATTTGCAGAAAATTAGATACTTTAAATTATTTAAACCTAAAAAAACTTATACATTTTTTTACTTCACAATGATTAATTTATCAAATATATAGATATATATATACAGTAGGGAACCGATTATCCGGAATGATCAGGACCATCGCCATTCCGGATAATTGATTTTTCCGGTTTTCTGAATCGCTACAAGAAGCCGTTTTTTTTAATTACTAAACCCAACTAAAAAAAATCTATTAGGAAATAATCTTAAAAAGAAGAAAAAACGAAGAAGTAATACAGTAATGATTATTTCTAAAATGATGGTACGGTAAACATCTTTCAGAAAAAAAAAATCCAAAAATCTTATGAGGAAAAAAAAATTATTTTTTCAAAATGGCGGGAAAATTTATCGAATTTCGTTCCGGTATTTTGGTTTTCCGATTTCCGGATAACGGGTTCTGTACTGTATATGAATATATACACATGAGGGGGATATAGATTCTAACCAAAAAGAAGCTTACAGAATGCAAGTGTAAAAAATATAAACATTTTATAGATTAATATAAATTTGAATTAAATATTTTAATTAAAGAAAATTTACAATGTTTAAACAAAAACCAAATTAAAAGAATTTCTTATTGTGTTCAGAAGTTCCCGTGAGCCGTACATCAACAGTCGGCGGGCCGCATGTGGCCCACAAGCCATAGATTGTGCACCATTAACAATTTTTTACTTGAAAAAAAATTCTTTATTATTGGGAGACATTTTATGTAAAAGAAATGTGTTGCGGGGAAATATTAAGCTTTCTACATATTTGCCCAATACCTTTAGGATCTGTAACTCTTGTACAGTGACTCAGGATCTCTTCTTCAGCAGCAATTAGTCCGGCTAAATTAACAAGTACTCCTATATATTCTTTGGTAAAAAGTTCTTCAATGTGAGGTTTCTCTCGGCTTATGATACGAAGAGTTTCCAGAAAAACAGCTTGCCCAGATTTGCCTTCATTTAACTGCTTAAACAGCTGACTTACTAATTTCTAAAAAAAAATATTAATATATGTTAAAATTTACTTGAAATATATAAAATAAAGTGTCTTTAAATGTTTCTCACCTTCTTTAGTTCCAGTCCAAGTTCTGAGAAAGTAAAAGATTGAGCATGCTAAAAATAAATTCAAAAGGAAAACAAAACTTAGTGGAAAATATAAATAATATTTAAAAACTCAAGTAGCCCGGTAGCAGGATAGCAGATGTTGTAGAGCAGGGATGGCGAACCAAGGGCACGCGTGCCATTTATGGCACGCCACATAATATTTTGGGTACGCCACCGATCACGAAGTTCACTGTGAAGCAATTTACCAATTAAATTAAAATTCACTAAAACAAACTTAAAAAAATAAAAAATTATTAACAAAAAAAATTACAATTAATGCCAAAAAACAATTAATTACCATAAAAAACAAGCTAANCCTGTTATAGAGCATCTGCAGATGATTTTTCATCTCAGTTCTCTTTTCATAAAAAAAAAATAAATAAATAAAAAATAAATGGGGGGAAATTGCTTTTTAAAACATCTATAAACTTGGCTTCCAATAAAAATTAAAAAACACTGCAAAAGTCAAAAAGTAAGAATTCTTTTTTATTTTATTTTTTAAACCTAATTTAGAAGGGAAACACGCATTTGAGGTGTACGATTTGAGTAATTCTGTTGTCAATTTTTTTTTTTTAGACAACACGAATTTCATGATTTTTAACTACTTTTTTATTTACAAAATAGGAGAATATCACCCACAATATTGGAAGAAAAAAAAATTATAATCGTTTTTTCTTATTAAACACACTGCTTTCGTTATTTAAAATGAGTTATTATTAAAAGCATCTGGCAGAAAGATATTTGTGCTAGACAGTTTTGTTGCAGGTGCCTCGAAAAAATTCTGCCACAGAGCCTAAATATAAACAACAAAAAACATTTTATGTAAAAGGTATAAGGATATTATAATTGCAAATTTTACTACATCCTACTATGTACATATAATAAATTTAATAGATGTTTCTCTATAATGAGTAATCTTTGTCTCTATGTATTGAATGCCACTATCAATGAAGACAGTGCTCCAGATTCACTCCCTGAATTCCACTACCGGGCCAAGTAATAACAAAAAACCAGAATAAACATGGATTATAAATTCATTTTATTCAAATATAAAATTTTAACGAACTATTTAATAGAAATTTTGTACTTTTTGGTTGGCCAGAAGCAAACAAAAACAACTCTTTTATTTTTTAATTTCGTTTTTTAATTTTTTTTAATTTTTGTGTGTTAAAAAAATATAGTAAAAATAAAAAATTTTAAAAGTTGGAGATCTATAATTTTTGGCGACTTTCCACTTGCTCCCAACTAACCAAACAGTACCATAAATTAAAAACGTAAAATAAACTTTTTAAAGAATATTTTTTAAATATTTTTTTTATTTTTTATTCTACTTTAAAAATATATTTTAGAGCGGTCAAAAAAAAGGAAGAAAAAAAACTCTATAAAATTTGTCACAAAACTAGGGATAAGATTTTTGTTTTGGTATCTAGTTCTAAATATTTTGCTAGTTTTGGCAACTTTCTTGCAATTAGCCCACAAAGGAAAAAAAAATATTTAAAAAACACAAAAAAAACTTTAAGGGTATAACTTTTGGGCAAACTTCTACACAATTTACTTTAAAATGTTTTTGCAAATTTAAAATCCCTTTGGGTCCTTAGCAAATTATGGTTAGCACTAACATATATTGATATGAAAATATCTTTAGAAAAAGCATCATGATAGAAATACTAGATTTTAGTTCCACGAAAAATTGTAATTTGAGGATTTCCGGATCATAATTTGTGGCTGAATATTTGTGGCTACATCGCATTGTACTAAAAGTGCGTTCAATAGTGCATGTATTAGCTGGAAGAGTTAGGCCGATTTTGATTGACTCCGCTACAGCTGGATAAAATGGTCATTTAATAAAATTAAATTTCATTTAATAAAATTAAATTTCATTTAATAAAATATAAATAATATTTTATTTTCTACTAGTTATTTAGTTTAACAAAGAGGTATTACACAAACTGACTTCTCACAACTGTAAAACTTCATCAACACAATAAATACCAATGAANTTTTAAATTTCATTTAATAAAATATAAATAATATCATATTTTCTACTAGTTATTTAGTTTAACAAAGAAGTATTACACAAACTGACTTCTCACAACTGTAAAACTTCATTAACACAATAAATACCAATGATAAGCGTGCGCAAACATGTTAGTATACGAAACTACTGTTTGTAGTTATTTGAGTTTCAAAGTCAATAGCCATGCAAACGCCATCAATACAGTTTCTCGTGGCAAAATTTGCAAGCACAAAAAATTTGTACTTTTTTTTAAATATCCTGTTAACAATGAAGAAATATATCTTGAAAAAAAATTAATTGATGAAAGTACATACAATAACAAAACAAAATTTAATAACAGAATATTAAGAAAAAAATTGGGGGGCTAGTTTGTTAGAAAAGTTGCACCCCCTTTTATATTATTCTGCTGGCGCCCTTGTCCCCATCCCAAACATTTAACGAATATAAAGACTAAAATAAATTACAGAGTCTTCTATTCCCATTAAAATACCTAATTTAAAAAAAAAAATTCTTAAAATCAGATCTGATTAATTCCTGGAAAGAGGTCCTAAAATCTGGAAAGAAAATATTCCCTGTACATATTATACACAATATATTAAGAGGCACACAGCGCTCTTGTGTGAACTATATTAGGTTAACTATACTAGTTTTAATAGCTGGAAAAACTTAAAGAAATTAGGAAGAGTCATCCCTAAATATCCCATAGATTACGCTTTGAGTGGTCGCAACTTTTTAAAAGACAAAAATAAGAAATAAAATTTTCTGTATTTTCCCAGTTTGCAGGGAAAATTTAAAATTCCCTGTATTTTTCCTATTATTTAAGGTGATTTTTTAAGTTCCCTGTACTTTCCAGGTCTTCCCTGTTGAGTGAAAACCCTGTCTATGCAAAAATAATCTACAAGTCTCAGTGACTTCTGGGCAGTGGCTGGAAAAGAAACCTTAAAAAAAATCACTGAAGGAGACCAATTCGAAGGGGGGCGTAATTGAACTTGAAGAGTATGAAAATAATCACATTTTCATTATATCACAGTTAGTTTCGTTATATTATAATTTTTGTGTAATATATAATTAAAAGTTTTCACACTTTTTACATTCATACTTGTTTACTTTCTAAAAACAGTGCTAAATTTTAGAAAATAAATTATCGAATTTAGCTTATTGCAAACATCTTTAATGAATTTGATACAACCAACAAATTAGTAACTAAATGACAAGAGGCCATTCAAACCTTCGTGTTAAAATCGGCCAAAATTTCAGAAACTTTATCCGTAGACAGAGATTCAAAATTATTCAAAAGGTTTTCATCCATATCATGAAATACGTGAATTAGTTTCCGACGATAAGTTTCTAATTTATTAAATAAAATTCAGTAAGTAAACTGTTTCGGCATAAAAATACTGAAAACGTTAACGGTCGCTTATTTCTTCATTTACAGTCTCCATAATCATATCTCAAAACGGTAACTGCAAGATATTTCAATTGCATTTCTAAAGAGTTACTCTTACTGCAAACGAAAGTTCAAAAGCACGCGATACGCTTATCATGCGATTCGTGCATGCGTGAGCCTTTACCTCAAAATTTTCAGTGGAAATCTTTTTAATGCAACGAGGATGGTATCTAAAGAAGAAGGAGGAAATAAAAAGATGTCCATTTTTAATATTTTCAGACAAATTGCAACTTGTTTATTTACAAATAGTCAGCAACGATGCACGAACACCACATAGTACAAATTGATACTGCGCGCTAACTTCCCCCTTTACAAGCGAAAGGTAAAAAAGCAAAAAGTTCCATGCTAAAATTAACAGTTGAAAACTTCATAATACTCGTCTGAAAGTAATCTAATCTAAAATTTAAAAAAAAAATTATTTAATGTTCATATATTAATTTATTTTACGTGTGCTAAACAAACGCAGAATATTATGTGATATTCCAGAACCGCTTAGCAATGAAAACAAGTTAGGCAGAAATGGTTCTGTACGTAATATTAGCTATACTTTAAAAAAAAAGTTTTTACCGTTCATATCCTAGAAAGCTTGTAATCTTACGGAAACCTTGTGACTGAATTTTCTTTTTATTGTCTCGTAAATATTTAAGGTGGAAGAAGTGATGAGATTCAGTCGGTATACCGACAGACCGGCACTTTGATTCTTAACATTTCTAAAAATTACGGCGTAATTAAAATAACCAGCCACTATTGATTTAAAACATTAAATTTCGGCAGGAGTTCGATTCCTAGCTAACAGAAATAAGTGTATTTCGATTTTTATCATCTTGGAGTATTCAATAAATTTCAGTAATTTTTCTAGAAATAATTTTTGACTGCATTAAAAGCGAAAAGACAACTAAATTGAGTGGGAATTTTCTTTTAAAAACTCTAAATCATATTCGGAATCGGTTGACGGACGTACGAAGCAAAGGACACAAAAACAATTCCAGTATTTTTCTGAAAAATATTAGAGATTAATAGTCGTTGAACGCAAATCGGGATGTGATTACTGTCGCAAATATCCCAAATAAATGCAACGAAAGTTAACGGTATTCATGCTTCTAGAAAATAAGAAAATAAAATCTTCAAAAAATGCTTTAAAAAACACGAAGAAAAAAAGGCATTTTTAAAAAGGAAGTGAGTAAATTTCAAGCAATTTATCCGCATAACTTTGAACAGTTAAACATTAATCCGATATGCAAAGTTGATCACAAAATTAAGGGAAAATGCAGACTATAGAATTAATATGTTTAATATTTAATACTGATTACGTTTGACGAAACGTTGTCGTCCATTCTTAGACATTTAAGATGAAATTGCGCTTCAAATAAAAAATTTTAAAAAATGGACTGAATATATAAAAATTGGTTTTTATTCAAGAAAAACAGCAACAAAAATTATGGATTTTATTACCAACAAAATAAAACATAAAATATTTGGTAAAATAACTAAGGAGGATTTAAAAATGTGCATTATTTTTGATAAGGTTGCAACAGTTCCAAATTACACCTTTCATTCTTATTGAATTGAGCAAAAACAAGATTCTAAATCAATTTTTAAAACTCTAATGTGGACTTTAAACAGCATAGAATTTGATAACAGTAGATAACGAAATATTATAATTGCATTTTGTTCTGATGGAGCCAATGTAATGTTGGCAAAAAAATCTGGTATTGGTGCTAGAATTTGGAATAGTTTTCCAATCATTATAGTCAAGCATTCCCATAGTTTGGAATTTAAATCATCACTTTTTCCTTGTTTCAGATTATTCAATCAAAGAAATTAAATAAAGTTAATCACTTTAAATTTTTTATTAATACAATATTAGCTATTTTTCATAATCAAACAAATATCAGATTGAATTTGTCAAGACCATATAGCAGCTTTGTAATGAAATTTAGACTCTTAATTTTTAAGTCACAATAACAGTATGCAGATTAAAAATCAACAGCTGCAATTCGACGCGCTGATCAATATCTGTAGTTTTGCTTCAAATCAAATGAAAAATTCTCCGGCATGCAGAAACGCCAAGAAAATAAAAACTTTCTAAAAGATCCTAACTAATGATGGAGACTAACAGTAGCGTGCCAATTTTTTTTTTTTTTCGACTAGAGGGAACGAAAATGATCATACATTTTGGTCGTTTTACTAATTTAAAATCAATTTTACTATTTTAAAATTATTATTAAAAATCGTTCATTTAAAATAGTTATTTCATCACATTTACATGCGTTATAGTTGCATAAATTATTTCCGGTGAGTAAGACGATCATTCGATATATCAAAATAGTTAATAAAAATTATTAATGAATCGGAAACAATTTAAAAAGAAAAATTAAACGTGAGAAATGTTAACTAATGAATTTTATAACTTAATTCCTTTAAAATTTTTAATATTGAGCAATACATTTTATTGATACACTGTGATTATAAATGACATAAAATGGTTTTTGCTCCTCAAAAACAATTTATTTAAGCATAATTTGTGATTTATATTTTGATCTGGGGCATAATTTTCGTTTCAAATTTTTATTCAGGCATAAACTGTAAAAAAGATTATTTATTTATCTATTTATTTATTTAATAACCGTCGTTGAACAGCCGACCCAATATTTGGGTTTACGACTAGTAATGATCAACTCCGTAACCTTGTGATTTTGAACCCAACCCAGAAGACAAGGGAACTCCTGGATCAAGTATTGGGAGAAATTTGCCTTCGTGGAGGACTTTTTTTTTGTTGGAACTAATCTGCATTTGCGTTACATGCATAGGAAGACCACGAGAACCTCCCACTGTTAGCCTGACGGCAAGGGGACTATAACCCATGATCATGATCCGTTTACCACTGAGGATATTTCACGTCAGCACTGTGGTCGGTGCAAGCCTGATGCGGAATTCGCATGGACCAGCCATCGCCGGGATCGAACACCGGTTCACCCTCAGCCATCTCGGCTCAGGGGATAGAACGGGAAAAGGTTTCTCAAAATTGAGAAAAATGTGTCAAAATAGTTCAGAAACTAATATTAGTCGAATTTGAAACAAATCTTGCTTAAAACTGCAACAGCCTAAATTTTTATTTAAGTAAAATGCATAAATCTCAATAATGATGTAGAGGGAGATGTTCGCTGTTCCTTGGTAGGATTCGAACCAAGGAACGCAAGGTTTGTAGTAGGATGTTCTAACAACCATAGTTGTGCATCCGAGCACAGGGTGAGCCATAATTTCAATGGTACAAATAGGTTGCAATTTGAAAAATATGCTCCTAATTTCATGTCAAATAGTCAGGAGATCGTTGATTTTAATTTAATTTTTTTACTTATTTACCTATATAAAACTTTTAAGCAAATGAAATGATGCATCACGGGAAGACGAAAGTTCTCGAGATATAGCGAAATACGCAAAAAGTGAAATTATCACAAAGGGCTTTATAGACCGTTTGTCTGACTAAACTAATCGGACCATTTTTTCTCTTCGGATTGTGATTATCCCCATACGCCAGAGCTTGGCTATGAATTTTTGTTTATATCCCTGAAATAAACAATTATTGCGATTAAAATTTCAGTTGAGCTTTCTCAAAATTGTCTGGAAGCCGCATGGACAAGTGGAACTTAGTCATTTCATTTTAAGAGATCCAATCAGAGCCGGATTATACCTTTCGTAGGCCCTAGGTATAGCCGTTTTTGGGCCCTCCCCTCCTTCCCCACTCCTCCCCCCTTTGTCAGAATCTGAGATTAAACTAAAAGCGCAAAATTTGGTGAAAATTTACTCATCGGATTTAGAGCAAAACTTTGTAGATGAATTTTTACTATTTTCAAATTTGTATGAACATAAATCTGCACAAGAAATGTTGAAGGCTGAAATTAAAGATAAACCTGTGAATGCTTTTCCTAACTTTCACATTGCATTATGAATATATTTCTCGATTCTTGGATCAAATGCTGAAGGAGAAAGATCTTTCTCCAGATTAAAATTGATAAAAAATTATTTGCGTTCAACAATGAATCAAGATCGTTCGGCATCGCTCGCACTTATGTCTATTGATTACGACATTTTGCGTAGTTTGGAATTCGACAGTATAATACAAGATTTCATTGAATCCAAAAATCGCAAAAAAGTAATATATTAGATCATAAGATTCTGCAAAATAATTTATTACCGAAAAATATTATATTTTTATTTGTATCTTCATAATTTTGTGCAAAATACACCTGTTGTTTTTAAAGCTAAATTATTTTTGTCAACAAATTTTTTTCTCCCAAGTTTTTCGTAGGCCCCTGAATTTCGTAGGCCCTAGGCACGTGCCTAGTGTGCCTATAGGTTAATCCGGCCCTGGATCCAATAATTTAATTATTAGAAGAAACATTTACACTAATTGAATTAATTATAAAATCGACATTCATATAAGATGGCTCTTAATTCAAACTTGCCCACGACCTTTATTTCTTTTCCCTCAGTCGAAATTTTATTATAACCGATCAATATTGTTTCTTTTGGTTGTTGATTAATATCGCTTAATAATTTTTTTAATAAATAACTGGTCTTCCGAACAAAGCTTAGAACATTCCAAAAAATACACTAAAATTAATTTTTAATGGTTAATTGGGCTAAATATTAAAATATTGTTATTTTACCCCAACTAAACAAAACAAAATAAATAATAACTAAAGAATTTTTTAAAACTGGATGAGATGAATTTGAAAACAATTATTTTATGAGTTCCATTGATATATTGTCGATTAAAGAAAAAAATATAATTCAAAAGAAACTAATAAGAATCAGTACTATACGGTATATTGAATGGGCCGAAAAATATAACATCAAAAAAAAGGTTTAATATAGAATTAAGACTGTATATCTCTGTCTTTATACAATATGGAGAAGCAATGACTCAATGGTTAAGGCACTGAACTGTCATTGTGAAGAGCTGGGGTTCAATCCAGCTTCAGATCGATGGGTACAACTTATCTGGGAAGTAAAGGCGGCCTGCGCGCAGTGCTGACCACATTGCTACAATCATGGCGTTGGTCTCGAAATTGCATAGCCTTCACCTCTATGACCCCCTGGTTCAATGGAAACAATAAATTCAAAATAAAACGAATAACGTTATTTTAAAAAAGTCATAAATAAAGTATTAGTCAACAAGGTAGGGAAAAGTGGGACTAGTTTGGACACTTTTTTACAAATTTGTCAGAAAAACATATTTAATATAATTTTTAACTCATGAAGATTTTTTTAAGAGCAATTGGAATGAATACATGCATTCTGGTACGCATCTGAAATAACAAAGTTGTTTAGTTTTTCCATAATAAATTTTTTAAATAAAGCTGTTTTTGTCTGCATTAGGCTAGTGTGGGCAAACTTAATAATTTATTCAACAGTCATTCATTACTATTCAGAAAAAATATGCCTAAAGCCAAATAGAAATCAATCATTTACGTTCTATTGGAGTATAAATATTGACATATTAAATTAAAATTCTGATTTGTCATAGAGCATTTCACTATGCTAAAAAGGACATTTTGAAAGCAAATAAATACGCTAAAAAATCAGCACTCAATTTTATTTTATTTGAAAGCACAGAACCGATTTTAAGTTAAATCAATTTTAAAATCTATAGTTTTTAACTCGATGGTGAAATAGTCCGAATGGATAACGTACATTGTTTGGCGATAATTTACTTAACTGGAGCAATGAAAACAACTTGCAAAAAACCATTTGCTGATAGTCTGTTTTAGTTTAATGTATGTCAAAAATTCTTCATAAGTTCATTTATATTTAGTTATATTCTTTTATAAAAAGAATCTGACTTAATATGCATAAAGGTTTTTTTTAATTGGTTTATTTTACATGATAAAGAGAGAGTAAATGTGCAACGGTTCTACATAATGTGGTTATCATATAAGAAAAAAAAAGAAATGGTAAATTTAAAAAAAAAAAAAATTACCAATTTAACTTGACTTTATTTTCTTGAATGTCTCAATTTCAGAAGGGGTGAAGCCCCTTATTTGCCCTCTCAATTAAATTTCCAAAGAAAATAAGGTTCTCAATTTCAAAAATAAGTTGAAATTTTTTTTTCTTTCTGAAATTACCAATTTAATTAGATTGTATTTTCATGAATGTCTAGATCTCAGAAGGGACGAAGCACATTATTCACTCATTTACTTTAATTTCAGAGGAAAATTAAGTATTCTACTTGAAAAATCGCTTTAAAGTTGAAAAAAAAAAGAAAAAAGAGTTCTTTATTTTTTTTATTTCTAATTTTACTAATTGAACTTGATTTGATTTTTGTGAATGTCTAAATGTCCAAAGGGGAGAAACACATTATTCGCCCTTCAATTAAATTTCACAAGGAAATAGTTTTTTTCTTTTTTTGAAAATGGCCTCAAAATTAAAAAAAAAAAGTTCTTGTTTTCTAAATTGTCAATTTTACATCACTTTATTTTTACGAAAGTCTAAATTTCGGAAGAGCGCTTCGAAGCACATTATTCGCATTTTATTCACCCGAAGCCTATTATTCGCCCCTTCACTTGAATTTCAAAAAACAAACTTCAAAACTTAAAAAAAAAAAATTATTTTTCTAAAATTTTACTTATTTGCAGTTTCTTTTTAATCGTAATTTACTTGACTTTATTTTCACGAATTTTCAGTTGGAGCGCAACATATTATCCGCCCCCTCACTTAAATTTTAGAAGGGGCGACTGCCCTCTCTAAGCTCCCCCCCCCCGTAGGCACGCCACTGCTTGTTCCTAATATTAATGATACTGTTCGAATAAATCCTTTCTGCTTTCCCTACGGCCGCAGCCTCAGAAGATCGAACATTTTCATTCTCTGAAAGTTAGAAAAGTTTTTTTAAAAAATATGGAGAAGAGAGAAACAGATGTCGTAAAATTAGTAACTAAGTAATAAATTTTTCTCTTCAATCAAGACGAATTATTAAATTCTAAAGAATAATACAAATATAAAAACCTAAAAGATTTTATTTCTTGTTTAGAGTATTTTCTGTATTATTAATCTCAGTACTAAGAAGTGCAAACGGCACATTTTTCTCTCTTGTTGTATGAATATTTTTCAAATATTTTTATGAATATCACTTTAAAAATAAAACTTTGGCAAATGTAATTTACTTTATTATTTTCACAATAGATGGCGGTATTTGTTCTTTATTAATTTCGTTCAACTTATTTCTTATTGTTTCTCTACCTATTTGTTATAATAATATTCGAAACTAAAAATTTCTTCTACGGTATATAGCTACATTCAAGGGATACAGCAATAGTTCAATATTATATCTCTTGGAATTTTTAAAAAAATAAATATATATATTACTGTAAAAATAATAATTATGTCACCCCAAAGAGAAACTGTGATGTGCTCCTGTACATTTGAATATTTATTGCATTAAAAGCCATTAGAACAGACTTACTTAAGGTTTTGAAATTATTTAAAAGAAAAATCGATTTCAATGAAGCATTAGAACAATAGATATTAACTTAATTAGAATGTCAACATCATATTAGAAAAAAAAATTAATATTGATAAAACTTATTTATTTTATTTGATTTAAATTGATTTTGTTCAATTAAAAAAATTTCCGAAATGTAACATTCTATTATTAAATTACAGGAGGGTGTTAACTATAACTCTACATAATAATTTAGTAAAAATGTATTTCACTTAAAAAATTTAATGAAGTAGAATGGAGTATAAGAATACATTGAGTAGTTTTATAATGGTCTATGACTCATGATTTTAGACACAAAGTAGACTCGGAGTAGAAATAGTTTTGGTTAAGAAAAAAAAAATGTGCCAAGAAATGAAATAACTTAGTTTTCAATGTAGTTTTTGTGATGTAGTGGCTGCGATAAATATGATCATAACTGGAGTTTCATCAACGACAACTTTAATATCGCCAAGCTTTAGGAAAACATCGATGAGACATAATCATTTTACTTTCGTTTATTGCGCCACCACAAACTCTAAGTAAATAGTTCTCCTTATTTTCAAACTTAAAATAGTCACATTGTATTATTGTATAATATCAAGTGTAATATTGCAAGGTAAATTTGAAAATAAAAGCTACTTTAAAATACAATTCGGAAAAATATATAAAAACGAATGTTTGTATCGCGGAAGAATACATAAAATTATTTCGCAGATGTTCCCGCTTTAGCAGTCTTAAGGATTAATGGTGGTGTTGTGTTTGGTAATCGGTGTCACCTTTGTTGTGTGTGTGTGTACATCAAATGTTTATAAGATTGTGTCGTCGAGTGTAATAAGTGATTAGAATATGGGAGCAAAGAGTCGGTAAGTGTTCTTGTGGTCGATATTTGGATAATGCCGTCATTCGACTTCTGGGAGGTGGTGGTGTGACGACGACACAGCATGGCAACGCCAGCGCACGCTCGGATGGCTTGCCCAGAACAAAAAATTTCCGATAGCGTCGAACAAGAAGGAGGGGAATCTTTAAAGAATGGAACAACACTCGAAGATTCTGATGATTCAACGGGTAATGTGCTTGTAAAAAATCGTGCCCGATCACCAGCGGCCGCCACTAATAACCCACAACACAGGGATATGGCTATGGATGGTTTTCAAGATGGAGGGAGTGCTAACAGTAGGCCTCCTGTTAACGTGGAAGGCAGCGGCGGTTTTCCCGCTTCCCTCGATAATAGGTCTCGGATTGATTACCAACAATTTAATCAAAGTTCCAGAGTGGACGTTAGTAATGAAGATTTTAGGAATTCTCAGGAACCAACGTTTAACCATGGAAGTGATATGAGCAGCTATAGTACTGGACGCTATGATCAACATGGCGGAGGCCAAAGTAGTGATATGACAACAAATTCTCCATCAAATAAAATGTATTCACAATATAATCAGCCTCAATTGAGGCCGAACTACCCCCCGGGGCCTCGTGGGCGATCCATGAGTAATTACCCCGGGGGCAATAATGCCCAGCAGCAAAGGTTTCTATCGGGCCCAACGCTTTCGCAACAAACAGGACCCACACCGACGCTCAATCAATTGCTGCAGGCTCCTAACTCTCTTCAAAGGTATCACAATAATTATGATTACAAAAATATGGACCCTAATAATCCACAATATCAGGCAACGAACAGTACTTGGGGTAGGAGTAATACTTCGTCATCTGGATATCAACAACAAATATCTTCTTCATCAATGTATAGAAATCAGGTATGTATTTCTCAATAAATATTTTTGGTTTTTAAATTGCATTTTAAAAATTTAAACACTTTCATTAAAATGCAGCTCAACTTTTGTTAGTTATCTGTGTAAAATATTCAGCTATTTCCTCAATGTTGCATTCAGATGTAAAAATTCTCTTCTAAATTCCCTGTTCCTACCGTCATTTAATTTTTGATGGCATACTCCGTTTTGTGCATTTGTTTTTATAATGTGTCATTTACTCGCTTCTAAAAGCTATTTTTCTCATATATGTAAGTGAAATTTGCCTTTTGTTCGGGTAAGAGAATTGAATTTTTATGGATGAGGTCAGAGCGAGGTCATTCGCTCTGTGGAATTCGAATATTTGATTGTTGCTATACAGTTGTATCGGCTTTCGTTTATTTATTATTGGGTTGACAGGGGGGGTGGGGGATCCACGTGTTAAAGATGTTGTGGGACTCCTGAGAGGAAATTTAAATTTTGGAGGCAAAAAGTGAACCGCCGCTGACAGCTGGGAGTTGTGGTGAATGGCGGTTTCTGATTGGTTGACCGGAGCATGGAGATCTTGAATTAATCAAATCTGTCACTGGAGGTGCTCTCTCTACCTCCCTCCTCCCCCACATTTGATTTATGTTTCGGAATTTTTATTTATTTGTTGTTTCCGATTCATTTTGAGGCATTGACAACTTGTCCGTAGGGATGCTATTTAATATGAATAAATAACAGTTATTAGATATATAAAGCTAAAAATTAATTTATTGATTGATAATTTAATATAATATTTTTAGAAATTGCCCTTTTTTTCATTTCAGTTTTAGTATTTTTATGTAACTTAACAAAAATGTTATTTTCATTTTTGAATAAATTTTTTAAATTTTATAAAGTTATGCATTTAGGATCATTAGATTTTAGAAATTTTATGTCAGGAATGAATAGAATATTCAAAATTTTTTTAAAGAGTAGGAATTATTTTCAAATTTTTTAAAAATTTTTATAGACAATTTCTTATAAATTAATTTGAGATATAATCTTATAATTTCAAATTAAAAATATGCTAAAGAATTGAAGATAGTAAGTGCGATTTGAAAGACAGGTTGGAAGCATGATTTGTATTAAAGGTTCACTACTTTTTGAATGGAATTCCCCTTTCAGGTCAGTTTGACTTTATATTTACGTATTGTAATCTGCCACACCAACTACAATCGCCGAGGCACCGAGTTGATTTTAAATAGGAAAATTAAAAAAAATAAACATGCAGATATTTGCACGGGAGTGGCTACGAGTTATCCCTTTCTGTGATGCTTTTTCTAGTTTCTCGTTTTTCTAGATTACTCTGCCTCAGATCACGGCACGAAAATCTCCCCTGGTGATGAAGGACGGTATGAATATTTAGTCACGTCGGCAAATGTGATAATTTTTTTGTAAATTTGAATGTTAAAGCACTAAACTTTGTTATCAGTTAACTTAGTAACATATGCGCAGGATATTAAATATCTTAAAGGTTTTGGGCGAATTGAAAACGTGCCTATGTATAGACATGTGAAAATAAACGAACAACCAATCACATAATGGTAAATAGAAATTGTGGTAGCCCATTGCTGATATCATTAAAAGCAGAGACAGCAAGAAAAGGTAACCAGAAACTGATTTTGTGCAAAATTTTACAATTCAAACTTGTTGCCGAACTAAGGGGCCCCAGATTCTGCCATTTAACAATCTTTAATTATTAGAATTTATTTAAAAATAAATTTTTTACCCCTTTATTAATAATTGATTTATCAAATAAAAGTATATATATATATTAGGGGAGATATTGTACCTTTTTGAGTGAAGGGCCGCTTGCACAGTAGGTAGATTAAAGTAAGGCCACACATATATTTAGTCATATTAGCGGCAAATATGATAATTTTTATGTAAATATTAGTGTTCTAAGCACTAAGTTCTTGTCTCCGTAAACTAAATAACATATTGGCCAAAAATGAAATACTCTTAATTATTTGAATTTATTTAAAAATAAAGAAACTGATACTTTTTTTTAAAAAAATTTTTCCATTTGTAAAAATCAGCTAGAAAAACATTACAATAATTTCAACAAAAAAGAAAGAGATTGAATATATGATCAAATTAGCATGAGTAAGTACGCCAATAAGTAATTATTGAAAAGTGTGATTTGAAATTCTCATGTCGTAATAAAAATCAGAATTTTTAAAACTACTTGAAAATGAGTGCAGAAACTGCATATAAAATTATTATAAGACAACTTGGATTTACAGTGCAATCGGCATAAATTAAGTGCGGCAAAAAGTAATCAATTATGTGCGATTTAAAACTCACAAGTCAAAATATAGTAATAAATGTATCTCAAATTTATAGCCTATAAGAAAATTATTAGTTGTAAGTGCCAAAATACAGTCTAAGCATCACTTGGATTTATGATGAAATTGAAAAAAAACTGTGTATGTCAAAAAGTGGTTACTTAAATAGGTGATTTATAATTTGTGTGTCTTAAAAAGATTGTAATAAAAATACGGGATTTTCAAAATTGCATGGAAAAACTTACTAAAAATTTCCTTTGAAATAAGGTGAAATTGCCACAAATTAAGCACGTCAAAAAGTGATCAGTTACATGTGCAATTTATAACTCACGTAATCAATGTAGCGGGTATTTATAAAGCACATGGAAAGTAGTAACCAAAAAAACAATTGAAACGTCACTTGGATTTATTATGAAATGTGCAAAAGAAAAGCACGACAAAAAGTGATAAATGTGGGATTTGCAACTCGCGTGTCGTAATGATATCGTGATATAAATACTACATTTTAAAAATCCCATGGTAAAAGGTAGCTCGACTTAACCCTGTCCCGCCCCCTCCCTATGAGGCTTTCAGGGAATACTGTTGACATGAAGTGCGTGCATGTGACTGCGTCAGTATAAAAGGAGAGGACACCAGGGAAAAAATACTGGATCACGAAAGATGGCAACGAAATAGGTTGATGAACTGACCAGTGATTTGTTCCTGGAAGATTGCCGAAGCTGTGGATGCAGGAGTAGATTAAAATTGCATATTAATTGTTAGCATATTCTTCTTGTAAAACAGTGTTTCCTAAACTTATAACTTTTGTCTACCCTTTCTAAATTTTTCGTAACTCTGTGTACCACTAATAAAAGAATGAATTTATTTTTTACTATAAAAAGCTGCTCAAAAGTGTAAAACCACAACTGTCTGTTGACACCATTAATAATTAACTGTTAACTCTGCAAATAATAGCCAATAAAAAAATACGGAATCGTAAATTTTTATGACTTGCCTTGTTTATAAATAAATTTTTTTGAAATTTTCGTTTGTTGCAAGATATTTCGCATAAGTGCTCGTACCCCCACTAAACTGCTCCCGTACCCCTGGGGGTATGCGTACCACACTTTGGGAAACACTGTTGTAAAACAAAGGAGGTCTGGGTGCTGCATGCATGCAGAACTGCATCTGACCAGAAGGCTGCAGAAGTTGATTATAAAAATCAAATGTACAAACTAGCATAAATTAAGTCAGATTTTGATTTAAAAAAAAACATGAAATAAAATACTAATTTAAAACAATGTTGACAATATCAAAGAGACAGTGGAATACAAAATAAAATATAAACAAGATAAGAGATGAGAAAACAGATGATTGCCTTTACAAGTGTGCAGCATAATATTGAGGAAAAACAAAAAGTCTGTTCAAAGATCACATTTCAGTAGGAACCAATTGTAAAATAGTCAATAGTTAAGTTTTTGCCAGAGACAAGTCAGTTTCATGTTATTGAAGAGCAAAAGTCTACCGATTCAACTTTTACCTATTTCACTGTTTCATGTATCACCGGCACATTGTTTCCTAAAGGAAAGTCACATAGATTCTGTTCTTTGCATTTACGCAGCATTTATAATCAGCTGTGAATCAAGGAAATCCCAGTGAGGAGAATCTTCCCAATGCAGGGTTGCCATTCAACAGGCAAAACCTAAGGAGTACAGGGAATTTAAAAATAACAGGAAAAATTGCAGGGAATTTTGATTTCATTTCTTTACGAACTAGGAAGATACAGGGAATTTTGTTTCTATTTTAAAAAATGGTGACCACTTAAAGCGTAATCTAAGGGATTTTTAACCATGATATTTCAGCTATACTGAACTATTTCATTTACTATAGCATAATTTAAGTATGTTCAGCTTTTTTTTCCCAGCAATTAAAACTAATAAGTATATTTATCCCAATATAGCTCGCACAAGAGCACAGTAATTGTTGTTTCCTCTTAATATATTGTGTATAATATGTACAGGGGAAAGACAGGGAATTTATTCTCCAGATTTGAGTGGCAACCCTCCAATGGCATCGTGAAAAAGATTCCAATGATGCCGATTGGGGACAGATGACTTTCAAACGAATGAATTGCAAAAGTGACCACTAGTGTAGGATGAGTTAAGGTCAAATCCTCATCAATGCTTTTTCCAAAAAGTCTGTTAAATATATCCTTAATGCCTTTGTTTATTTTCTTTCGGTTTCAGCTTTGTTTAATAGTATCAAAATTGAAGTGTTTCGTGAAAAACATAATTCTTAAATCATTATGAACCAGGCAGGTAGAAAGTATGTGTTCAATATCTTCATAACTGTTGCAAACTTTACAGTTCGGGTCTTTCCAGAGCATTTTGGACTGATAACTACCATGGGCCCCATGGTTAATTATAATTTGATATAGAAGCTGGAGTAAATTTTTCAATTACTGACTTTTGGTATAAATTGGTAAGTGTGACAACACCCTTTGTATAATTCTTATCCCATCTTTGCTGCCATGTTGAAAGGTTATTTATTCTTCATAAGTTCTGTTCTTGTTGTCTGTTTTGATGGTATGTCATATAAATCTATTGTTAATTTTTGACATGCAAATTTTGCCTGCCTGTTAGCTTCCTCATTGTTCTCATATTCTTTGTAAGCTTTAATCTTACTGGAATTTAGTAATATTGTTGTAAATATTCTTTATCATTTTAACTAGGTAATCATTCGTGTTTCTGTTGCTACTAGAATGTGAGCCAGATTAGATGGTAAAGCATAGCAACAACTGCCTTTTAAAGAAACATTTAGATTTATGATGAAATCGGTATAAATAAGAAATATAAAAAAATGATAAATTACATGCGCGATTTTGAAACTCTTACCTTAAAAACCACATGGAAATTGGTAATTATAATGTATCATACTTATAATAGCTAATAATTACTTCCACACTAAAATTATGGGTTTTTAGCAGTTGTCAAAAACTATGTCAAAAAGGTTTTTTTGACATGACGGATAAAACTGTCAAAAGCTTGCCAACTCTGTTTTATACACATCGGATTAGATTAAATATATGGATAGATTAATATGAAGCATAACTAACTTATCAATTTTGTCTGATTTTGATATATCCACTTTACCTAAGGGGTAAAATGAGTATATCTCTAAATTCAGTATATATTTCATTAAAAAACACAAGTTAATATTGCTTTAGAAATAAAAATATTTTGAAATAAATGTGTCTTGATTATATTTTAGAAATTAGGGCTAACAAAATTTTTTTTGTATTATTAACTTAAAGAGGTAACATTCATAGCTATTAGTATTACGTTGCACTTCGAATGCAATATATTTTGTTGAACTCCAAACAATTTTATCAAAAAGCAATAAGAGATCTATTTACTATTATGACAAGATAAAATGACATGTAACAAGAAATTTACTCTAATAAGTATACTAAATATTAATCAGGGGTCTGTTCAGTGCAAATTTACTATCATATACCTGTACCTTCAGAAATTCAACTTCAGGAAAAACGGTAGTTTCATAAAATACTTTTAAAAAAGCAAGTTTTAAGATTTCCTTCCCCCTGCGTCTTAAAATTTCTTTGATTGTATTGCCCCATAAAAACGAGTTATTTAAAATGAAATGACGAGGGTGTCCTTCTGGTAGTGTAAAGTCGAAATATTTTTAACATTATTCTACAGTTATTCAAATAGACCTTTTATTTTTTTTATGAATAATTTTTTTTCTCTGTGAAACTTTTTTCTGTATGATGATCCAGTCTGAAATGTTCTCATAATGAAGATAGTTTTTAGTGCTAGTCAGGATTCGCCAAGTGGGTCCACTTTGAGAACAGACAATTATTGGCAAACAATTAAATTTGACTTAATCTAAAAAATAATTTGTAGCATAAAAGAATTAAAATCAATATTTAGATTGATAGTAGAGTAGTTATATCTGTAGTTATTATCTGTAATATAAATGGAATAGTTATAATATGAGTCTTAAATTACTACGATTACCATTAGAAAAACCAGTTAATAGTTTCAATAATTTTGGCAAATTTTTTTATACGTGATATATATAATAAAAAAAACAATAATCGCAGTATGTAATGCCAGTATAGTATGTGATTCAGTCTCTCTAATAAAATGTCTCCAACGTCAAAAAAGAAACTTGCCCGTGATTTCTGACAAATTTCAATAGTTTATGACAGTTTTTGATATCAAAAACGTAACCCTGATTTCTATAAAGTACTGTTCGTAGAGTACAATAAAACATGAAATAGTTTGTTTAGTTATTTATCACTTAATTTCTAATTTCTTCAAGGTAATTTAGTTACAGTTTTAAAATCAAATTTAGAAGTTATAAAAATCTAACATTTAATGTAATATTTTATTTTACGCAAGATTTTTTTGCTCTCTTTTCCAGTAATGATCTTTTGCCAGTATTAAAATCTTTTCACTTTTTGCTCAAATATAATGCATTTAAACTTCACATCATTGTTCTAGTTAACAGCTATTTCTTCTTATTATCTATTAAAATAGACACATACTGATTTTTAATGAAATTAAAATTACTTTTGTGTTTAACTTCTCCTTGGTCTCTTACTACGGGGACACCTGTTTCTTATCAAGACCAGTAGTTATCTGTTAACTTACCTGTTAACCTGGTTGAAAGATCTTTTTGCCTCCTTTCAAATCTGAATTTTATTTGTTTATCTTTAAGTCATAATCTCTTTTTCTGGGTCTTGCTACTGTCCTACTGTTTATTGAAATTTAAATGTGTCAAGTAAAAATTCATTTTGTTGTTTTGGGAATTTTCTTGCAGGAANGAACCTTAAAAACCACATGGAAATTGGTAATTATAATGTATCATACTTATAATAGCTAATAATTACTTCCACACTAAAATTATGGGTTTTTAGCAGTTGTCAAAAACTATGTCAAAAAGGTTTTTTTGACATAGTAAATGGTAATCTAATTAAACCCTTTAATTGATTGATTGAAAAAAATTAATTCATTTACTCATTTATATTTTTATTATAAATTATTATTAGTTCATTAATCAGTGAATTAATTATTCATTAATATACTTTCATTATTATAAAAGTTAGCAAACTAATGTTAATATAATTAACATTAGTTTGCTAACATTGGAAATATTTATACACATATAAGCAAATTCTCAAAGCCTGATATTTCATGTGTTTCTTTTGGATCAAAATTGCCCTAAAAATGTTAGCTTTTTTTTTTTCAGTACAATAATTTTTTAAAACTGTTTTCGAAAAATAGTTAATGTACAAAAAAATTCATTCGATTTTACACAATTTCAACAATATTAGCACAATTTCATCAATTTACACAATCAACAATAAATGAGCATATGTGTCATAAATTAATAGAAATCAAAATATATTGAAATAGCAATAATTTATTAAATTAATTTTTAGGTCTCACTTATTAACTCAACTAATTCAGACTATAAATATACAAATTGACTTATGTCTTTTTTAACAAGAAAAGGTTTTGCTCAGCGACACATTTTTTAACAAAAAATTTTGTAGAAATTAGACCTAAAGTTTTCCCATGGCTGCCTGCATTTCTTCCAAAACCTTGTTTGTGCAGTCAGACATATCCCTGAATATAATTAATAAAAATATTGAGAATCAATTAAAAAAAAAATTATACTTTGAGAACAGACAATTATTGGCAAACAATTAAATTTGACTTAATCTAAAAAATAATTTGTAGCATAAAAGAATTAAAATCAATATTTAGATTGATAGTAGAGTAGTTAACATCTCATAGTTATTATCTGTAATATAAATGGAATAGTTATAATATGAGTCTTAAATTACTACAATTACCAGTTAATAGTTTCAATAATTTTGGCAAAATTTTTTATACGTGATATATATAATATAAAAAACAATTATCGCAGTATATAATGTCAGTATAGTATGTGATTCAGTCTCTCTAATAAAATGTCTCCAACGTCAAAAAAGAAACTTGCCTGTGATTTCTAACAAATTTCAATAGTTTATGACAGTTTCTGATGTCAGAAACGTAACCCTGATTTCTATAAAGTACTGTTCGTAGAGTACAATAAAACATGAAATAGTTTGTTTTGTTATTTATCACTTATTTTCTAATTTCTTCAAGGTAATTTAGTTACAGTTTTAAAATCAAATTTAGAAGTTATAAAAATGTAACATTTAATGGAATATTTTATTTTACGCAAGATTTTTTTGCTCTCTTTTCCGGTAATGATCTTTTGCCAGTATTAAAATCTTTTCACTTTTTGCTCAAATATAATGCATTTAAACTTCACATCATTGTTCTAGTTAACAGCTATTTCTTCTTATTATCTATTAAAATAGACACATACTGATTTTTAATGAAATTAAAATTACTTTTGTGTTTAACTTCTCCTTGGTCTCTTACTACGGGGACACCTGTTTCTTATCAAGACCAGTAGTTATCTGTTAACTTACCTGTTAACCTGGTTGAAAGATCTTTTTGCCTCCTTTCAAATCTGAATTTTATTTGTTTATCTTTAAGTCATAATCTCTTTTTCTGGGTCTTGCTACTGTCCTACTGTTTATTGAAATTTAAATGTGTCAAGTAAAAATTCATTTTGTTGTTTTGGGAATTTTCTTGCAGGAACAGCTTAACCTTTTTAAATATTCGCATAAAATTTGCTCATAAATTTTTCGGACATAACACGCATGATTATTACATATCACTGTGTATCACATTATTTAATCATTTAAATCTCAGAGCTTGCATATCTGAGATGCATATCTTATCTGCTTGCATATCTTTGATTATTGTAAGATGTGAAAATTCTTTCATACCTAAAGTCTAGGATTATCCATTTAATATCATGTGATATCTTCAATAAATGACTGCCCTCAAAATCAGTGGCTTGGAGATTAAATGTAAGAGAAAATGACTCCTCAATGAAATTAACTCCTCAATGTTTTCTTTTCATAATTACATACCTTCCAAGTCTCCTGTTTTTTTTTATTTTATTTTAAAGACTCCTGTTTACCTTTATGTTCTCAAATGTCTCCAAATTTGTTGAAGAAATTTTAAAAAAAAATTTACCGATAAATTATCTACTGATGGCAAAAAAAATTCTCTTATTCCTCAACTGATAGTGATATTGCTAATACTTCAGTAGGTTGAGCGTTAAAATAGTTTAAGTAATTATAAATAATGGTTTAAATTTTTTTCTTTAGATTAAGATTTATATACATATTTCTTACTTCGTGCTAAATGTAATTGCTTAAATTTCCAACTTTGAATTTCTATTTTTCTACATGATTATGCATGGTGTGTCAAAACTTTACTCGTAGCCTAAAAATGCTGCTAGTAAAATCTCTGTTATATTATTTTTTCCAATGTTGACAAGTATGTAATTATATTTTTTAATTACGGATAGTTCTCATGATCTGTTGTGGCTCAGTGGCTACAGCATTTGCCTTCAAACGAGGTGAACCAGTGTAGAATCCAAGAGATGGCTTTTTGATGCAAATTCCGCATCCGGCTTGCAAAATATCCTTAATGGAAGACGAATCATGGGTTAGAGTCCCCTTACCATGAGGCTAACCGTGGGAGGTTTTCGTAGTTTTCCTCTCCGTGTAACGCAAATGCGTGTTAGTTCCATCGAAAAATTTCTCCACAAAGGCAAATTTCTTCCAATATTAGATGCATGAGTTCCCTTGTTATCTGGATTGGGTTCAAAACTATGAGGCTATGGAGTTGAATATTAGTAGTTGTAAAAAGAAGAAATTGGGTCCGCTGTTCAACAATGGTATAAAATAGAGTTCTTATAAAATTTCTTTATTTTAGCTTATTTTGAAGGGGAAGACCTGTCGTTACTGTCTCAAAAAAGAGGAGGGACGTAATTTCTAATATAGCATTTATATGGAACTCTGGTAATTTTATTCTGCAATATGGGATGAGGTCTCATTGACTTTTCTTTTTCACATGTTAGCAGATACATTTACCTACAAGATGGTTAGTTTTTTTGGTGATGATGCTGTTTTGAGATAAGGTAAATAAAATAATGCAGATTTTGTATTTTTTGAAAGTAGGAATGACTTTGAAAGAAGGAATGACCAGAAGTGCTTGGTCACAGAATTTGTTCTAATAGTGAATTATAATATTCAGTAAAATAAATTTTTGAGCTTTTGTTGTTTAATCAAGATTTTCAGGGCAGGAAAATGCCAAAAATTTAATATTCACTAACTTTCACAGAGCATAACTCTGAAAAGCAGCTATGCCCCCCCCCCATCATGGAAACAAGTACTTGTCCATAACTAGGCAGCGATATAGCTAAACAATATTTTGAGGTTTGTTGCTTTTATAAGTTAAACCTGTATCGCTTCACTTTATACGTACTATATTACTTCACTGTATATTTCACTTTTGCAAGAATGAGCTTGAACTATAAAATTTTCTACAGTGAAGGGAAAAGTGCACAGTACCAGAACTTGCACAGTATTCATTTTTCATAACCTACTCTTCAATATATATATATATTGTCAAGCCAATCAAAAATACAACAATTAAAATTTTATATTTTTGTGTGATTTTCAAAATAATGACTCTTAATGATAAAATTATGAAAAAAAAATTATTCTGCTTTTTATAATTTGTAAAATCGGGGCTTCGTTGAAAGAAGATAAATCATTTAGGGGTGCTGTAGCTGAGAAAAATTGGGAATTTATGCCACAGAGTTCCTTGGAAAGGTGACAGGGATTCCTTCAGATAGGCCCTATTATTTTTTTTTTAATTATTAAATTAGTAATGAGTTTTGTAACCTACAAGCTATAGTTGTATCTAACCAATAATCCATAATTTATTTAATTTGTCGGATATTTTTTGAAATCATCTATGCAGAAATACTAATAAAGATATGTAAGAAAATTTAAAGAAAATATTTTTTTACCAATAACCATATACAATAATGAAAAGAATATGAATTTGCATATTTATATAATGCTTAAGTATTTCTCAGCAAGTTTTTTTTTTTTTTTTTTAATTTAAAACAACTAAATTGATGAATCTTTTGTAGAACCCTTCTCTATTCATGAAAGTGCTTATAACAAATTTTGTCTCTTTACATTTCATAAATTTTTGTGTTTAATCTTGCTAATTTGAATTAGTTTTTCTTGATGCTTAGTGTATTCAAATCCACTTTGTGGCTGAAATTGGCTTACTTGCAACTGTGTTGGTTCATAGATAATCAGATAGCTACTTTTGAGAGTTATTTTGACTAAAATTTTTTTATTTAAACCTGACATATGATTTTTATAATATTTTAAAACTTTGAGTATCTAAACCCTTTTCATCCAGAAATATCCTCACATCTAATTTGTTGCTTAAATTGACTTGCTAGCAACACCTTGATTCCAGTTGGTCCATAGATACTCAGATAGCTGCTTTTAAGAGGTATCTATGCTCTTGTGTTGACCAAACATTTTTCTTTAAAATTGGCATATGATTTTTATAAAATTGTAGAACTTA
This sequence comes from Parasteatoda tepidariorum, assembly GCF_043381705.1. Classification (NCBI taxonomy): domain Eukaryota; kingdom Metazoa; phylum Arthropoda; class Arachnida; order Araneae; family Theridiidae; genus Parasteatoda; species Parasteatoda tepidariorum. Next base: position 101,455,641 of record NC_092205.1, on the reverse strand, counting down.
AGAGTATCCAAAACTTTTTTCATACTGAAGGACCATTTCCCAAAAAGTAAGACATAATCCTAGCTGCCAACTCTACTGGATTTTGCTAGTTTCACCTGGTTTACTGTTTTAATAAATATTTTCCTGGTTTTTGCATATTTTAGAAAATTCCTTAAACTTGAGTAAGTTTCCTTAAAAAAAACCCCTTTAATTTTTACACAATTTATTGCTTGCTTGAATATTTAAACAAATATTACTGATACATAATGAAACTAGCCTCATTTATTCTAATTAGTTTAAAGCTTATTTATTTTTATTTTCAGTTTATTTTTTTTTATTAATTATTAGGATTATTTTATTTTCAATTTATTTTTATTTCGAATTCCCTTTTTAAACTACATACTTAAAAAAAATCTTTTGACTATCAATAATAAATTACCTTGTTTATTAGTATTCAAAATTATGAGTTAAATTGATAAAAACATTTAAAATTTAAGTAGATTTAATGTCAATCATAAATGGAAAATACTGCAGACCATTTATAGTGTTAAGTGTAATGAAATTTTTGTATTTTGATTGCAATAAAAGGCCTTCCTTATGTATGTAAAATATTTAGTATGTATTGTCATAGTTGTCAGGAAATTAATATTTTGTTAAATCTACTGGGTTTTTTCTTTTCCATGTTGTCAGCTATGCATAGTCGATTTTTTTCCCAAACTAAATGGACCTATTCTGCATAATTTTTTAGTTAAAAGGATAATGAAAAATTAAACTGATTAATTTTTAATATATATTATTTTTGGGGGGGGGTGGAGTCAGAAAAGTATCATATAAATTAATGAATTTCAAAACACCAGTTTATTTTTAAAAGTGCCCAGGTAGGTTTAATTGAACGCATCATTTCTACTTGTTTACTTGTTTGGTCCGAATTGAGAAACAGTAAAACGGTTTCAAAAAGCTTGTTAAAGTTTATACACATTTAAAGAGTGCATCAGCACTAGAAAAGTCTATTACAGAACTTTAATAAACCATCACCAAATTTGGTTTTTATTTAATTTTTACTAAGCCTGATACATCCTTAATTACAGAATGTAAATTACAGAATTTCTTTATAAAACAAATATTTTATATATATTAAGATGAAAAAACATTGGTAAGAGTATTATTCTGAACTAAGAATATAATTAAAAAAAAAAAATACTAAAAATTTGTTGGTCAATAACATTTTAAAAAGTAATCTAGCTTATTAGCTTTAAAATTGTAGAATAATCGGAGAGAAAATGTGTGGCATTATAATATTAGCTGCAGAAATAAAAGAAGAAAAAAAAAGGTAGGCAAATAAACTCCTTTTTTTTAATCATTTCTGTAAAACACTCGTCCCGCAGTGGACTGACTGATCGTAAAGACATGGTTCTCAGTACAACACCAAAGTCAAGCATCACTGGCTGCGTCAGTCAGCGGGTGTCCACTTAAATCAGTCTGCGTTGGGACCGAGAGGGCGCGGTATCGGTTTTAAACTGTTCTGCCATTAAACCCGCGCAGGTCGTCGGGCTATCAAAGCAGGGGAGCCACCCCCTCTGCAGATGATAAAAATTGCTATGGCTTGTCTTCGGATCATCATCAGGGATGTTTCCCAGACCGTCGCCAATAGCTCAATCTGCAGCTCTAGTGCGACGTAAATAAAGTACCTACCTACCTGTAAAACACTCCACTTATATATTGGTTTTAGTAGGTTTTTTGGATAAAAAAACCCCCTCTTTTTTTTTAACTGATGAGTGGGTAGACAACCCTGTATTGGTTGCTTAGAAAAGGGAAGCTAGCCATGAAAGGGAAGAATACTTTTATACTAAGAATAAAGTGACTTGTTTGTAGAAGGGTGTTTGTTGCTCCCTAATAGTTACCAGTTTTTTCCCCTTCAAATTATAACATTGTTAAATGTGTAGCGTATTTTTTGTTTACTTGTGAGCTATTTTATCTATTATGCTATAGACCTGTGATATAGATAATTGATCTAAATTTTTTGCTGCCGATTGGGATTTCTTCTAGAAGAAACCTATATCTTCCAAAGGCAGTGGAAGATGGTGGGAGAAAAAACTGAACGAAATGATAGTAACCAAAAATAACGAATATAAATATTTAACAATAACTATTAAATGAATCCTTCAATTTAAACACAAATGAAGTTAAAGAGAGTAAAAAAATTTCATTCAATTTTTTGAAAAATAACAACTTTGAATTTTTTTTCTTGTTTGTTAATGAGAGAATTTTAAAATCTATAAGAACGTTTGAGTTTAGATTTATGTTATCTTTTTTTTTTTTTTTAAATAAATGTGTACATTTATATATATAAATTATGTGTATTTATTAAATAAATAATCCTAAGAAATTGAAGTAGTAAGATATTACTTGATTAAAAGCTTCATTCGCTTAAAAAATATACAAATTGGAAATAACAAAATTGAAAATTCCAATTTATGTATTTATGATTCGAATAAATTTTTTAATCAAGTAACATGTGTATTTATATTAATTTTGAATACTCTGTTTGACAATAAAGAATTTATAAAAGAATATATTACTTAGTTAAAAATTTTATCAACCAATTGCAATGTAATTTTTTACAATTTTAATTATTGATTATGGGAACTGCCCTTGCATCAGAAAGGTTCTGGGTTCGAATCCCGGGCAAGGCATGATTGTTCTTTCCTTCTCTGTACTATCTGTCCTTACTGTGGGAGCAACGTTGGCCCACCTTATAGGGTGCCCCTGAAAGAGTAGCCAACAAATCTGTGTCATTATCCAGGTGGGAATTGGAAAAAAAAATCATTAAATATGTTTTTAACACATTTTTTTTTTAAAAAAAATAACCCAATAATGTTTAGTAACACAAACATTTTCTCATTCTGAAGTTATTTTTTGTAGTAAATGTTAATCAAAATATTATAAACTATTTTGTAGACTTTATAATAATTCATACCACAAGGATGAGTTAATTAAAAATCAAGAAAGCTGAAAATAAAAATCCAAAAATGTTGCGTGCAAAAACACTTTTTAAATAATTGAAGAAAAAATATATTTGGGCAAGAAAAAAGTATGTGGAATCATTTCCATAGAATGTTATCAATGATTTATAATAATATTGATGAGAGACTTTATTTATTTATTTAAATTATGCGAATATGAATCTCAGTGTGTGATTTTTAAATCACGGGAATACGAATCTCGACATTTAATTTTAAAATCTTGTTAATACAAATCTCGATGTTTGATTTTAACATCGCCTGAATACGAATCTCAATAAAATCAGGTAACCATGAAACTCGATGTTTTGTTTTATTATCGTGTGAATTCGAATTCCGATGTATGATTTTTAAGTCACTTGAAATGTACGTAAATCATAATAGTGTCTTTTAAATCGCATGAATACGAAACGCGATGTTTGATATAAAATCGTGAAAATACGAAACCCGATGCGTGATCGTAAATCGCGTAATCAGGAATTGCTACGCGTAATTTTAAAACGTGTGGATTTAAATTTTTTTTCCTTCCCCTCTTTCAAAACACAAAATTTCTTTGTCTATTTAGAGACATTTTCTTTTCCTTTTTTAGTAATAGTAAAAACTTTCCAACGTTTCTGTATATTATATGAAGGTGATTATAAAGCATACAAAATGAGAGGGGGAAAAAAAAACTCGTCTGTAGTATGTCACATCTTTTAAAATTTTCAAGTTAAAATTTTTTCATGGTTTTCAGTCCATATATTAAAGAAGCTTTAAAGTTGTTAACCAAATTCGCAAATTTCTTATATTTAAATTCGTGTAATTTATCATTTATTTAAAAATTTAGTAATTTCTAAGTAAAAAATTAGTTGAAAGCTGTAAAGTTTATTTTATAAATTGTGCTTTACTTATAATTTTGTAATGTAAGAATGAATTGTCAGGGGTCTGTCCAGACATTTTGTGAAGGGTCCGTTTTTCGTGAAATTGTGAAAAAATTACTCACATTCTTTCAACCAGGGTTCCGCTTTTATGAATTTGCGCAAATAGGGTCCGTTATTGCAAAAAAAAAAACTTTTTCAAGGAGTTTTTAAATTGTAAAGACATACAATATTATGCTCAACACTGTAAAATTATAATTAAAAAAATTAAATTTTAAAAAATAAACAACAATTGCTGCTTCTAAATTAGAGATGCAGCATACAAATATTTGGTATTTAGCCTGTACTGCTGAACGCAGAATATTAATTTCGGATGAATAATGGAAGAATCGTCTCCCGAAGACAAAACTTAATTCGTTTACATCCATCTTTCTTTTTTTCTGCCCTGGGAAGGGTTTATTTGATTAACAAAATAATAATGAAGATAAACAAATTTGTGAAGGGTCCGATTAAAAGAAAAATCATTTTGTGAAGGTTCCGTTTTTAAGTTAAAATATTTTGTGAAGAGTCCGTTTTTAAGTTAAAATAGTTTGTGAAGGGTCCGTTTTTATGAAAAGATATTTTGTGAAGGGTCCGTTAACGGACCCAAATTTTCATCTAAACAGACCCCTGATTGTGCACGAAAAATATCTATTGAGCATGCCCGTATTAGCTCAGAATTTTTTGAGTATTCATACTTAACATTATTTGGTTATCAGGGGTCTGTTTAGAGGAAATTTGGGTCCGTTAACGGACCCTTCACGAAATATTTTAACTTAAAAACGGCCCCTTCACAAAATGATTTTTCTTTTAATCGAACCCTTCACAAATTTGTTAATCTTCATTATTGTTTTGTTAATCAAATAAACCCTTCCCAGGGCAGAAAACAAGAAAGATGGCTGTAAACGAATTAAGTTTTGTCTTCCATAGACGATTCTTCCATTATTCGTCCGAAATGAATATTTTGCGTTCAGCAGTATAGGCTAAATACCAAATATTTGTATGTTGCATCTCTAATTTAGAAGCAGCAATTGCTGTTTATTTTTGAAAATTTAATGTTTTAATTATAATTTTACAGTGCCGAGCATAATCTTATATCTATTTACAATTATAAAACTCCTTGAAAAAGTTTCTTGTAATAACCGGACCCTATTTGCACAAATTCATAAAAGCGGACCCTGGTTGAAAGAATGTGAGTAATTTTTTCACAATTTCACGAAAAACGGACCTTTCACAAAATGTCTG
>NC_092205.1:101449452-101450402 GCF_043381705.1 Parasteatoda tepidariorum | reverse complement strand
AAAAAAAAAAAAAAAAAAAAAAAAAAAAAAAAAAAAAAAAAAAAAAAAAAAAAAAAAAGCACGCAGGTTTTATAAAATTTTACAAATATTTTTTTATTTGTATAAAATAATTATTTTTTTAATAATCTTAATCTCATTACAATTTTTAACTTTGATATGATATAAATTTTGCATTATTCAAATATCTATATAGTTTATAGTGATTTTAACTATAGTCAATTTATTTAATTTATAAAAGGTTATCAGTTTTTAAGAAATAAATTTATTATGTAACTTGAAATTCTTTTTGAATTTTTTAAGTGAATTAGAAGACATTATTACATATGTTATTGAAATAAATAATTAAATATATAATTAGGATATTATTAAATATATTATGTTTATATATTCTTGAAACAAAAGCTACTTTTTTATATTTTAACCATATCTATAAAATTAATTTGTAATAAATTTTTTATGATTGCATTAAAATTCAATTCGGGTTTAGAATTTTTATTTTTATTTTTGAATTAAGTGCGAAAATTGGGATTTATAAAAATTTTTTTTAATACCGAAGCGTAGTAAAAAAAAGCTTTTTTGGGAAATAAAGGTATTTAGTAAGAGTTATTTATTATCCTTTCTAAATATTATTATGGCTTTATTTCTCCAACTTAAAGACTGAAAACTTCTTTATTGTGTAAAGATATTCTGTATTATGTAAAGTAATCCTGTAATATTACGATATTACGCAACATTTTATGAAAAACATTGAAAATCAGGGGTCTGTTTAGAGGAAATTTGGGTCCGTTAACGGACCCTTCACAAAATATCTTTTCATAAAAACGGACCCTTCAAAATATTTTAACTTAAAAACGGACCCTTCACAAAATGATTTTTCTTTTAATCGGACATGTATATACAGTTAATAATCTTTACTAAAAGAATTATATAAAATAAAAACTATCAAAACT
>NC_092205.1:101381554-101448085 GCF_043381705.1 Parasteatoda tepidariorum | reverse complement strand
TACAGTAGGGAACCGATTATCCGGAACGATCGGGACCATCGCTATTCCGGATAACTGATTTTTCCGGTTTTCTGAATCGCTACAAAAAGCCGTTTTTTTTTATTGTTAATCCCAACTAAAAAATTTTTTTCTTGGAAATAATCTTAAGAAGAAGAAAAAACGATGGAGTAATACACTAATGATTATTTCCAAAATGATGGTAAGGTAAACATCTTTCAAAAAAGAAAGAAAAATCCTAAAATCTTATGAGGAAAAAAAATTTTTTTTTAAAAAATGGCGGGAAAATTTATCGAATTTCATTCCGGTTTTTTGGTTTTCCGGTTTTCTGATTTCCGGATAACGGGTTCTGTACTGTATTAATATATTTAAGAAACCATGTCGACAACTAACTGCCGAAAAAGTGCGATATAAATTAACATCGTCTCAAATCGGATATTTCAAAAATTTATTATTCAAATGCGTCGGTAGTAAAATTATGGTATTTTAACGAATATTATAAAGGTTTAAGTCAAACATTGGGTGTCGAATAGCATCGTATTGAAAATATCAGAGTATGAAAAACCTTGTGGGAATAAACAAGAAACAATAACTATCAATAAAAGATGTGGATTTGCGACAGAATCGACGTAAAATAGACACGTAAATCACAGAATTGAACTCATAAAGTGATAAGTTACTCTAACTCGAAATTCGCTTTCGGTTTCCTAATTGCATAGTAGATAAATACTGGAATTTTAAAAATTACATTGAAATGGCCGAAACAGCGATCAAAACTGACCGATATAAAACGATCGGAAAATGACCCGCATTTACGATGGAATCGTTATGAATCGAGCGTTTTAGATTTATCACTAGTGAAATTTTGAATTACTAGCAGGGGTCTGTCCAGACATTTTGTGAAAGGTCCGTTTTTCGTGAAATTGTGAAAAAATTACTCTCATTCTTTCAACCAGGGTCCGCTTTTATGAATTTGTGCAAATAGGGTCCGTTATTGCTAAAAAAACTTTTTCAAGGAGTTTTTAAATTGTAAAGACGTACAAGATTATGCTCAGCACTGTAAAATTATAATTAAAAAATAGTAAATTTTAAAAAATAAACAGCAATTGCTGCTTCTAAGTTAGAGATGCAACATACAAATATTTGGTATTTAGCCTATACTGCTGAACACAGAATATTAATTTCGGACGAATAATGGAAGAATCGTCTGCCGAAGACAAAACTTAATTCGTTTACATCCATCTTTCCTATTTTCTGCCCTGGAAAGGGTTTATTCGATTAACAAAATAATAATGAAGATAAACAAATTTGTGAAGGGTCCGATTAAAAGAAAAATCATTTTGTGAAGGGTCCGTTTTTAAGTTAAAATATTTTGTGAAGGGTCCGTTTTTATGAAAAGATATTTTGTGAAGGGTCCGTTAACGGACCCAAATTTCTTCTAAACAGACCCCTGACTAGTGATAACCGAATTACTAGTGTAAAAATTAGCTTGTCGTTATAAACTCGTATTAAAATTTCAGAATTTAATAGCTCACGTGGTAAGGAACGATAAAAAATTAGGACTATAAGATGTTACTAGTAATTTTTGCTGCAAACATTTGATTTCTTTTTTAGCAAGCAATTTACAACACTTGATAGTTTACGAAATCGCTCTCTCTATGTGACCTAATTATTAAACAATAAATGAGTTACCTTTATTTACATAATAAGCTTTATACAAAATAAGTTTCCAGTCGAAATTTGCAACTAAAATATAGGTAAGTAATAAAAATTTAACTTTTGAAAATATTTTTTTTTTTTTTAAAGAAATCTTCATTACCAGCCATAACCATAAACCAGGGTTCGTGATTTTTTTTGATTTAAATCAGATTTTTTGATTTAAATCGGATTTTTTTGATTTTTATTCAAATACACTTGTAAGAACTTTGATTTATGACTAAAAGAAGTTTATAAATGTTTAATCTAAATTAAATTACTATTAATATTGTATTATAAGAATATTTTAGAAGCTCTAACTACCTAAAACAATTTTTCATTATAATACATAGCTTTAAATGCATAGCAACCATTTTGAAACAAATGCATGATTGAAATTTAAAGACTAGATGAAATAGAGAATTTAAAGAATACTTTAACTATTGAAACAAAATTTCAATTACCAAAACATAATTTTAATTTAAAATTGTGATTTTTTTTCTTTTTATTTTCAAAGGGACTAAATAAATGTAACAGATTGTGTTTATAAATGTAGTCATATATCAAAAAATAAATAAAAACTTAATCTATATATTTTTATATTAAAATATTCATTTTTATTATAGAAAATCTGATGATGTCAAAGATACTATAAACATAATATGAGAAAAAAAAAACTTAAATGTGTACTTTAATCTGTACTTTCAATCTCAAGAGACAAAAGATTTTTAAAAATGTAATTTCAAATGTGTTGGAATTTAACAACACATACCAAGAAATGCTATATTTCTAGTATAGTTGATTTAAATCAATGATTTAAAAAAAAATCATTTGATTTAAATCGTGATTAAAATCAAGCTGATTTAAATCAACAAACCCTGCTATAAACCAGTCAGCCCAGAGTTTTTGAAAATTGATTGTTAAAATAGTTACTCAGTAATTAAATGGACAAAAAAAGAGAAAGAAATGGGCAATGCAATACAGAATTGCTTAAAATTCTATCAAAACTCCCCAGACACTAAATGTCTTGTTTATATCGTTCTAAACTAATTATAGTTAATATCATAAAAATATAATTAAACAACTGAAATAATTCTTTAATTACCGTTTTATGGAAAATCATTTATTTATAGAGCGTTGTAGTTTAGATTCATTTGTTGTACTCATTATTGTGGGTTCCGACAATTCCATTTTTGACTTTAATAATTGAGCTTATTTCATATGTCTAAATTTATAGTCCTTTTAATTTTTCAGGAAATTTGCCGAAATACCCTTTTAAAAATCACACAAGTGCTTCTTAGAAGCCCCCCCCCCATTCTGCACTGAGCCTCAGGTCATTTTGAAAATACAGTTGAACCTTGTTTTTCACGAAATCGTCCGCACAGTTGGCCCATCCCTGGTTTATTCGATTAACAAAACAATAATGAAGATAAACAAATTTGTGAAGGGTCCGATTAAAAGATTCAAAATTCTCCGCTCTAACCAAGAATCCAACTTTAGCAAAACTGTTAAGAATATACGATCTGTAACATCCTAGTTCCATGCTTTGAAAATTTCTGTTATGCTCTCTCTTATATTGATTTTTGGCATGGATTCCTGTATAAAATGCGAGCAAAAAGGGGAAGGAACCCTTTCTTTAAAATTTAAGTGACTGCGAATATCAATTCAAGGTCATTTCCCCATTCAATGCGTTAACAAGTTTGAAACGTTCCGAAATATTTTTGGGAAATAGGGAAAGTGAATTTACTTCGCTATATAGAAGTTATTTTACGTAGAAATTTCCAAAATGTTCTTGGTTCCTCCAAAAAAAATTGCAAGATGGAAGTTCGTTAATAGAAGTCAGACTGTAATTAAAACAACATAGCTACCAATTCTACTGGATTTTGTCTGTTTCTCCTAGTCTACTGATTTAATAAAAATTCTCCTAGTTTTGTTACATTTTAGAAAATTCCCTAAAATGTAAATTTTCTAGCAAAAATCCCTATTGTAATAGCATTTTTTGCACAGATTATAGCTTTCTTGAATATTTAAAAATGCACTACTAATACGTAATGAAACATTAGAAATAAGTTTAAAACTTTTTTTTGTTCAGTTTATTTTTATTCATAACTCCTTTTTTTAAGAATTAATTAAAAGATCTTTTAACATTTCAAGTTCATTTAATGTGTCAATCATAACTAGGAAATATTGCAGTATTTCTATTTTGGTGACGTTAAAAATCTCTAAAATTCATTACGTGAAAAATGTTTATTACATTATGCAGCAATTATCATAAAATTTATATTATTTCGTAAAATTTACTGGTTTTTTTTCGATCCATATTGACAGCTATGGAACAATTATTTTCAATGACAGCATGTCTTTTAAAAGAACAAAAATGTTCCAAATTTTTCTGAATAAAATTTTATTTAAACTTCGTCGAATTCATTTCCGAAAATAGATAAATCAGGAATTATATTTAAGAAAAAAAAAAAAAAAAATTAAAGTGGACACTTGCATTTCATTTCGAACTCGCATCTTTACAGTGCTGATACGCAACAATAATTGCTTCCTCATGTCTCATCGATAGGCAAACTTTTGAATAAATAAGTTATTTAATGATATATTTATTGTTTCCGAAAAATAATACACATTAAATATTGAAATAAAAAGTTTCGAAAAGCTCATTATTGAATAATAGTAAGTGAAGTTTGAAAAAAAAATATATTAAAATTAAATTTATCTTATCGGCGATATGAATACCAATTTTGAACTTAATAAATATAACGAATGTGGCAGACGTCTGAGATGGGTTAGGTTTATCATCACAAATTTACTGCTAGTAATAATACACTAAATTTAATATTTTTCTCAAGAATTTTCAATGTTGATAAAAGCGTCATTTAAAATTTTTGAGGAAAAAATAATCCTGTTATAACAAAGTTCTTAACGAGTTCCCAGAAAAACGTTTCCAATACTGATCTCGCTAAGAACTAGTTTTAACCTAGATAAACCGAAAATGTCGATATTTTTCATTCGAATTTTTTTTAAAAATAAAAATTTAAAAGAATTTTTTTTATTCATGTAACTGAATTTTATTCCTGTCACTGATCACTGATGATGCCGAAAGTGTTACTCATTGAGCGTTGGTCACCTGTGAAGAACCCTAATCACGGTGGCGGCCAACATTACCCATGCACATTGTCACAGATACCCATTCATAGGGTGGGCCACATTTGCATATTATAAGACAAAGAACGAAAGCAGGGTCCTAACCCGCGACCACTGGCTTCTCAGTTAAGCATCCTGATCGCTCATCCACCTGGTTGCCAGTAATCTGCATAAATAAGGTAGTTAAGTTCAGTTTAAGATTCTTCGAATAGTTTAAATTGTTAAGGTATTCCGTTAGTTTTTATATTTTGGTTATTTATATATATATTTTTCTTTTGTGCATTGTAATTCTATAAGTTTTCTAATATCATTGAATATTCCTTAAAGGGATTTCCATTTAAATATTTTTTAACTGATTGCTTAAGATAGCAGGGGTCTGTCCAAACATTTTGTGAAAGGTCCGTTTTTGTAAAATTGTGAAAAAAATTACTCGTAATTTGTGAATATAAAATAAACGTTATGTCACATTCTTTCAACCAGGGTCCAGCTTTTGTGAATTTGTACAAAATAGGGTAAAAGCAAAATAGGGAAAAAGTTATTGCAAAAAACTTTTTCAAGGAGTTTTTAAACTGTAAAGACATACAATATTATGCTCAACACTGTAAAATTATAATAAAAAAAACTTAAAATTTTAAAAATACACAGCTATTGCTGCTACTAAATTAGAGATGCAACATACAAATATTTGGTATTTAGCCTATACTGCTGAACGCAGAATATTCATTTCGTACGAATAATGAAAGAAGCGTCTGCTGAAGACAAAACATAGTTCGTTTACATCTGTCTTTCTCCCCCCCCCCTCCTGGGAAGGGTTTATTCGATTAACAAAACAATAATGAAGATAAACAAATGTGTGAAGGTTCCGAATAAAAGATACATTATTTTGTGAAGGGTCCGTTTTTAAGTTAATATATTTTGTGAAGTGTCCGTTTTTATGAAAAGATATTTTGTGAAGGGTCCGTTAACGGACCCAAATTTCTTCTAAGCAAACCCCTGGATAGCTTAGTAAGATGATGGTTAAATTCTTAATTGTGTATACCTACGTCACAGGTAGTGTTATTCCTACTAAATTTAACCTGCTAACGGCATTTTCTGCTAGCCTGACTCTTAACAACAAATAAATATTAAACAATGTGTGTTGTTATAAGTCGGCTACTCGCCAGGTTGGAATTAGATTAGCTTATTTCTTTTTGATGATTTTGTTGTTTTATTTAAGTTTATGTATTTAGCAAGCATATTCAAAATTCAGTTTATTAATTAAACTATCAGAAACCTTCAGTTTATTAATTAACAGATTCAGTTTCAAAATTCAGTTTATTAATTAAACTATCATTCCTTGTAAAATTTTCGAAGTGGAAGTAGTTGTGTTTTTTTCATTATAGTTATCCATATTCTCTCAAATGTTTCACTTTTTTCTCCTTAAAGATTGGTTTCTGTTATTTAAATCGATTCTTATTTATCTTTTTTTCTTGTTTGAGCATTTCTTATATAAACATTAAAATAAAATAAAAAGTAAAAAAATAAATAAAAACATCGGTCAAATAAGTGTATTACATGAAAAATTATATTTTAAGTGTAGCTTCTATAAGAACCAACTACAGCTCATGTATAGATAATCTTCAAGTCAATCAGATATTATCGAACTTTCCAATACTTTTTACAGCTTTTTAAAAAACGGATAATCTCTTGCATGGAGTAGTAAGGAAAACATTCTGCTGAGTAGCAGCGTACTTGTTTCTTGTTCATTTGGATTCTTCGAAAAAGTGCTCTTATGTGATGCAGCCAAACTGGTCGGACCAGTCTCCCATTTTCTTTTAAAGGTAGAAGACGGCCTCATTTTTCTTTCTTTCTTGTGCGTCATTATTCTCTTCTCATTTCTGGATATTTCCTATCACTCACCACAATTTCCAGCATTACTGTACCACTGAGAGAAATTAAGATTTTAAATGCCACACATATGAAAAAAATAAATCGAGTAGTAAATGTAAATTATAAAAAAAGAATTGAGTTTATTTTGTTCATGAAAAATTTTTTTTGGATCAGTTTTCTCTTTGATGCCTCTCATCTTGACACGTGCTTTGCGCTTATATTAAGTTTAGATGCGTTAGAAGGCATGGGGAACTAATGTCTAAATAATGTCACTAAATGAATCAATTAAATCAGGCATCTGATTTTTTCTTTCTTTCTAAATTAAAATATTCAGAATAAATTTCAAGCTTTGAACGTTTTTAAAATTATTATATGTTATACCTCCATGACTTTCCAAACGTCGAGGTTTTTAAAAAACTGGGGGACCAGTTGTTATAATAGGGTGAGTGACGTCATGTGTGATCTGTCGAATGTTCCACGGTTATGTCTTTGAATTGATTCAACATTTTGTAAATTCTTGGATCAGTAGTTGTAGTAGAAGATATAGTAATCATCGATATAGTAGACAATATAGTAGGACGATATCGTCCAAGGGATTTTAAAGTTGAATCTTTTAATGCTAACTGCTTTTGATTGAACAAAATACTTTAAAAAACGGTAACTAAATGTTGCTGAATATCTGTTACTTTTTCTAAAAGGCTAAACACGGATTAACTGTTACAAAGTGACATTTGAATTATTTAGAAGTAGTGGTGAGTAAAAGCCCTATAAATCGAATTTACTGAATGAAAAATCATACATTAAAAGACTACCATTCGAAAAAATTCGCTGTCCGGAGCAAGTTGGCATCTCTGCAACTAAAAGCCCATATTCATTAAGAAAATCAGCATATATTATTGCTTCATAGCTGCCAACTCTACTGGATTTTCGAGTGAACTACTGGATTTTGTCTGTTTCTCCTTAATAAAAATTCTCCTGGTTCTCGTGCATTTTAAGAAAATTCTCGAAAATTTCCTAAAAAAATCCCTATTGAAATAAGCATTTTTGCACACATCTCTTGCTTGAATATTTAAATCTGTAATGAATACATAATGAAGCGAGCCACATTTATCGAAATCAGTTAAAATCTTTTTTTTTTATTCCCCTCCCCCCAAATATGTTTTTTTTTTGAAAATTTAGAACTTCCTTTTTAAATTATTTAAAAGTTTTTTTTTAACTATCTGATGATTTAGATGCCTTTTACTATTCAAAAGTATGAGTAAGCATAATAAGCATTTCACTTCCATTTAATGTCAATTATAACTGGAAAATAATACGGCTTTTCTATTTTGATGACCATAAAAATTCTGTCTATGTGAAATATTTAGTACATTATCAGGGATTTGTTCAGAAGAAATTTGGGTCCAACCCTTCACAAAATATCTTTTCATAAGAACGGGCCCTTCACAAAACAATTTATCTATCCCTTCTCAAATTTGTTCATCTTCATTATTGTTTTGTTAATCGAATAAACTCTTCCCCCGGGGGGGGGGAGAACGACGGTTAGAGACAAACTAAGTTTCCCTAAGTTTAAATACCAAATCTAGTATTCTAAGAAAATATTTCTACTTTTACAAACATCGTGTGCACATTCTTATTAATATTAAACCATAATTATTTATTGTAAATAAATAATTGTTCAATTTAATAGAAATTAATTAATAGAATATTATATATAGAATAAAATTAATTAATGGAATATTATGTAAATAAAAATAAATTTCTGGTAATTTTTTAAGTTTACTTAATGCGTAACACATTAAAAGTGATACATTTCTAAGTTGTGATACTTAAAATATGTCAATTGAAATTATTAAAAATGTGAGATTAAAATTGTTTCCATTATTCGTCCGAAATGAATAGTCTGTGCTGAGCAGTATAGGCTAAATATCAAATATTTGTACGTTGCATCTCTAATTTAGTAGCAGCAATTGTTGAGCAGAATCTTGTATCTATTTACAATTGAGAAACTTCTTGAAAAGGTTTTTAGCAATTTTTGCAATAACAGGACCCGATTTGCAGAATTTGACAAAAGCAAGACCCTGGTTGAAAGAATGTGTCTCAAATTATGAATAGTTTTTTCACAATTTTACAAAAACAGGACTTTTCTCAAAATGTGTGTACAGACTCCTGATTATTCAATAATTATCATGAAATGTATTATTTCGTAAAATCTGCTGTTTTTTTTCCTATTCATGTTGGCAGCTATGTTGCTTGTTTATTACCAACGTTAAAAGTCCAACTGTTTAGTGTTCGTGATATATTGAGCTATTAAGTAGCGGACTGTAACAAACATAAACATTTATTTTGAAACTTAATAACATAAAATTTACAAGATCACATTGAGTGACAGGGAGATGCTCTCTGTTCTAGAGTTGAATGGCAACTGAATAATAATGCGTTATATGATGAGAGCGCCGCCTCGTGGCAATTCTTAACACCAACAAAATTTTTTTCATAAATTTTAAGAGCTCAAGGAGTGTCCCCAAACATTTGCACTTACGAAGGGTTTGCAACATACAAGTAAAACTTTAGATCTGGATTTTTTAAAATTTTATTTATTTATTTATTTTTTTTAATTTTTTTTTTTGCTGTTTTGAATAAACGGATAAAACCGACATTTCAACAACCCCAGAAGTAAATTTCGTTTACTAGACCCTAGCAACAATTTTACCTTAGTCCCAGTTGGGTTCAAATTGACTCAATATTGGGTCCTATAAGAACATGCATTGAAGGACCTATATTGGAATGTCTACATTTTTTAATATTGGTCCTAGAATAGCCTATATATGGCCTACATTGGTCAATGTAGATCGGCTAAATAATGGATTTGAAATTTCGGGTGAATCTGACAATTTTATATAAGACCGATATTGGTTGTAAAACTACTGTGAAATATCAGGTGAATCTGAAAGTTCTATATGAGGGCAATATCGAAAAACAAAGGCCCTTTAAAACTTTTATGAGCCGTGATTCATGTTATTTTGCTGTTAGGAGAGTGATCATAAACAAAAAGGCGACTTGAATTCTGGCTAACATCGTCGTGCGCCGGCAACGATGGCCTAATTAGTTTCCGATTTTTTGAGAATCAGCAGCACCTGGTTGGTTTTTTACCAAAAGGACGATAGTACAAACAAACAGTTTCTCTAGATTTTGACCCATCCTTATAATTGGAGTTTTGGCGATTAAAACGATACTGATTTCTAGAGGCTCTGATACTTGCAGTTTAACACAAGATCATGATCTTCGTAGAACACTAACTTCTTTTTAGAAAGTTTTTTTATTTTGTTGATAAATTTAATTTCTCTGATGTACCCGCTTCTGGGTTGCTTTTGGCAGTGAATTCGTCTGCCGCATTTACCTTTTCGGAAAGTTTATTAAAGGACTCAGTGCGGACAGCTGAAGTGGCTTGCCGAGGCAATTGTTGCAACCAAAGCGGGTTAGAACCCAATATTCATTGAAACAGAAGTCCTGCAGTGGACTGGTCGTAACAACACGGTTCCCAGTAGAGCACCGAAGTCAAGCAACACTGACTGCGGTCAGTAAGCGGGTGAGTGACCATTTTTACGTATGGACCGAGAGTGCGCTTTATCGATCCTCGTTAAACTATTCTACCCTAAAGTAGCTGGCCTCGCGTGCAGGTCGTCGAGCTACCGAAGGAGCCATCTTTTCTGCAGAGGATCAAAATTGTGATGGCATGTCATCGGATCATCCTCGGGAATGTTTCCCAGACCGTCGCCAATAGCCCATTGTGCAGCTCTAATGCGACGTATATAAAATAACTCTATGCCTAAATATTGCACTGGAAAAATTAATGAAAATATTTCTTATTTTGATTTCAGTCAAGGTCCTGAGCCATACCAAATGTATCTAATATGTAATGTAATACCAAATGTATCTAATATGTAATGTAATCTAACTTTTTGCATGTGGAGCAAATTGCAAAATGGTAATTTTTGCAGTCGTCGCATCGGAATTCGAACAATTTAGTTTACAATAGTGGCATCGCAGGACTTACTAAACAGCATGCATTGAAATGAACATACTATGAACGTCAGATAATATTAATTCCATTTCGCATTCGGGAAATTACAGGATATCGATAATTTTAATCATAAATCCACCTTTTTTAGAAATAGCTGGTAATTTTTAAAGACCTTGTAAAATATTCAGTGTCTTCGTTCCAATAATCTTTTGAAATTATTGTTGTAGTCGGCACGATGATAGTTGAGCGAACCTAAAGTATCTTTAAACCTATAAACAGTCGGACCTCTATTTAACGAAGTCACTAAATCCCTATAAAAAGTTCTTTGTCAAATTCGTTATTAGAAAAACGCCATTTGAAATACTTAAACAACGCAAAACAGGTTTTAATTCTATAAGCACTCGACATAATTAAAATAGCAATTTGTACATCGAATTGTTTCAAGTGATTTTAACATTTTATTATATGAAGGCTTGGTGATTTCTTCATCATTCTCATCTTCTTCATCCTCCTCACAATTTATGGCAGTATTGTTTTTATTTTTCACTCAGTCCAAAATATCCGATTCAGTTAATGTTTCTGTGGTTGCAGCTTCAGAATCAATTAAAAAAAAAAATCATTAATCAAGTACATCATCGTTAATATCTTGGTTCTCTCTTAGCTGTACCCACATCTTTTTTTAAAGTTCTGAAAGAATGTTATTCTCATTCTCTGCACTTTCCGAATTCTCCACGCTGAATACGGCCTTAGCAAAACTGTTGCAAATAGATCTGTAACATCATAGTTCCATGGTTTCGAAATTTCTGTTATGCTTTCTCGTAAATTGATTTTTGGCATGGATTCCTGTATGAAATGCAAGCAGAAAGGGGAAGGAATTTTACCGCTTTCTTTAAAATTTAAGTGGCTGCGAATATCAATTCAAGGTCATTTCCCCATAAAATGCGCTAACAAGTTTGAAAAATAGGGGAAGCGGATCTTAAAGAATAATTCGTTAAATAGAAAATTCACTTCGCTGTGTGGAAGTTATTTTACGAAAAAATTTCCAAAATGTTTTAGGTTCCTCGGAAAAAAAAAATCGCAAAATGGAAGTTTGTTAAATAGAAGGGGGAAAAGAAACTACAAAAAAATACTCAAAAATTAGAAACCTTTAAATAAATTTGAAATTCAGTATTATCGAAACAATATTTAGAAATTTCACTATATTTCTTAGCGAGTTATTTGTTATTTTGACGATTCAATTATACGGTTGTACGATATGTATTATATAATAAGTGTTATTTTAAGTGAAATAGCGATATTGTGCATATTTGATCTAGATCTCCTCCCCTTATTTTCCCACTATATTTCTCAACGGAATAAATTATTTTGAATTATCTGTAGCATGAAAGGTTTCAATTGATTTCTATATTTAATTAATCAATTTGAATTTATCGTCAAATCTATGAAATAATTTTTATTTATTCTGTCTTTAATTTTTATGAAAATATTTCTTTGAAAGTTGTTTCTTAGGTTATGGGATTTTATACGATATATAAACTGCAAAGATATTTTCGAAAACAAGTTTGTAGAAAGTAAATCTTTTTTTAGTGGATATTTTTCAGCAAAATTGAACTTCGAGTTGAAAAATCGTATTGATTCATCAAGTCTCTTTTATGATATAAATTATTTATTTGAAGCTTAAGGTTGTATCGAACGTTTGATAATTAAGTTGTTTCTACATATCTTTCATTATAGATGCGGATAATATGCTATTTATCGGCACATAAAAAAGTTTTGATATCTTCGATTTATTTGTTTGAAATAAATGTATTAAAATGAGTGAGAATTAAAGAGAGTTTGGCGGAGGCATGGATTTATGGTTTCCTTTTTTATTGGATTAGAAGAAGCAAGTTAAAATTGCGAGAACGATCGTTTCAGTTTTTATTGTTTTTTTTCTTCTTCCTCTGGCCCAATGTAAACAGCTTTGAGTGTGAGTGAGCCATTGACCTCTATTTCACGTCGCGCACACCCATGCATGCATGCATCCATTCAAACTACACACAAATACATCCTTAGGAATGGGATGAAAGAGGGTGGGAGGAATAGAGAGGGGGGTAAGCAAGAGAGGGTGTTCTTAGAATGGCCACGTGCTTTTCCAGAGATTTGTTGTCGATTTCCGGCCGCTTCTCCTGTTGCTTCTAGGTCACATGTATTTATGTTAATTATCCACGTGGTTTTTGTGTACACCACGGAAAGGGAAAGAATGATGATAGACTATCAATCCCTCCCCCCCCCTTCTGTCTTTTATCTAATTTTTCTTTCTTATTTGATTAAACGGCTTCCACTTGCTTCCTTTCTTTTTTCACTCCTTTTTTTAATTCATTTGTTGAGATATATTATTGTGTTTACTTATTAATGCGATTTCTAGATTGATACGTTTTTGTGTAATAATTGATTTTTGAGGTATGTTCGAAACTTGATTTTTATTTTTATTTTTTATTTTTTTGAAGCAGGGGTGCACAACCAGTGGCCTGCGAGAGTTTCAGAAAGCAATAAGAAACATTTCTTTTAATTTTTTATTAAGCATTAATTTTCTTTAATTAAAATATTTCATTCAGATTTATATTACTTTACAAAATACCTCGTTTTATGGACTCTTCAACGTAGAGCAATTTCAGGAGAAATTTAAATTCAATTAAATAGTTATAGAATGAAAATAAAACGGATCTTCCTTAGAAAATTGTATTCATTTTGAGGTTTTTTTTATTTTTTTTNTTTTTTTTTTTTTTTTTTTTTTTTTTTTTTTTTTTTTTTTTTTTTTTAAACGGACCCTTCTTTTTGTAACGCCTATATTTTTTTAACTGTTTCTTAAAAAAAAAAACTATATTCTGATATACTTAGTCGATGACGTCTATATTTTAAAAACATCCTTGAAAGATATGATTTTTCTCGCACAAACAGTAATCTAGTAGAAATAGGCNTATTTTATAACGCCTATATTTTTTTTAACTGTTTCTTAAAAAAAAAACTATATTCTGATATACTTAGTCGATGACGTCTATATTTTAAAAACATCCTTGAAAGATATGATTTTTCTCGCACAAACAGTAATCTAGTAGAAATAGGCCCATTCTACGCCAATTTTAATTTAAAAAATTGTAATTCAATTATTCAGAAATTCTCCAAAACAGGTCTTTTACAAAAAAAATCTGAACAAATCACTGGTTTTGTGTGATTTATCACATTATTACGGTTAGATTTATCACAATTTCACAAAAACAAGACCCAGCAGGAAAAACTGATTCTGTAGTAGTTTCAATAAATGATTCATTTTTTTCACAAATTCCAGGACTTTTTACCAAAAAAAAAAAAAAAAGTATACAAATACAGACCGCTGGTCTTGTATGATTTATCGCATTATTATGGAAACGATTTTTCACAGCGTTAAAGATTTTTCACATATTTTTATTTCGCCTGAATGTTTTATTGACGAAATTATCATCGGATACTTTATAAAAATTTTTAATTTTTATAAAGTATCCTGTGTCTGTGTAGTTTTTATAATGGACCATAATTTTGTCAACTGTCTGAAACTAATAAAAATATCAATTGATGCGAACTTTGAAAGACGTTATATTTTCAAATAAATTTTTTCGTCAATTGCATATGAACGTAGAAAACTCTTTTATCGGGACTCAGTGCAGTTAATAATACTCAGGATTGTTATGGTAAAAATTAAAAAGCTTATTTTTTACAAAAATTACTACTAAAAATAATTTTTGTGAAGTAATCATTTGATAAGTTTTTACCGAGCCCCCATTTCGTCTTACTTTATATAGCTACTAGTTCTTTGTTTTTGCCGAAAAAGAATCACGAAATCATTTTGTATAATTTTTCAGAAGAAATTTACGCATGTCTTCAGTTTTAAGGAAATAGCAGGATGACCCCTCCATTGGGAGAACCTGGAAAATACAGGGAATTTAAAGATAACCTAAATAAACAGGGAGTTTTATTTCTTATTTTTGTCTTTTAAAAAATGCAGATCTCTCAAAGCGCAATCTATTGGATATTTAACTATATTATACTATTTCGTTTCTTATAGCATTATTTGTTTTATGTTGAGCTGCTTTTTATTTCTCAAAGTTTTTCTCTAACCACTTAAACTAGCATCTTTATCCTAATAAAGTTCACGAGAGAGCAGTGAATGTATGTTTCCTCCTCTTAATATATTGTGTATAATCAGGGGTCTGTTTAGAAGAAATTTGGGTCCGTTAACGGGCCCTTCACAAAATATCTTTTCTTAAAAACGACCCTTCACAAAATATTTTAACTTAAAAACGGACCCTTCACAAAATATTTTAACTTAAAAACGGACCCTTCACAAAATGATTTTTCTTTTAATCGGACCCTTTACAAATTTGTTTATCTTTATTATTATTTTGTTAATCGAATAAACCCTTTCCAGTGCAGAAAACAAAAAAGATGGATGTAAACGAATTAAGTTTTGTCTTCGGCAGACGATTCTTCCATTATTCGTCCGAAATTAATATTCTGCGTTCAGCAGTATAGGCTAAATACCAACTATTCGTATGTTGCATCTCTAATTTAGAAGCAGCAATTGTTTATTTTTTTAAATTTAATTTTTTTAATTATAATTTTACAGTGTTGAGCATAATCTTGTATGTCTTTACAATTTAAAAACTCCTTGAAAAAGTTTTTTTTTTTTGCAATAACGGACCCTATTTGCACAAATTCATAAAAGCGGACCCTGGTTGAAAGAATGTGAGTTATTTTTTCACAATTTCACGAAAAACGGACCTTTCATAAAATGTCTGGACAGACCCCTGATAATATGTGCAGGGAAACCACTGGGATTTATTATTATTTTTTTACAATATTAGTGGCAACCCTGAACAATGATTTCATTTTAATCATTTATTATGCTAATTGGCAACACATATTTCCCCACAGTAATTTAAAGTATTTATTTTACTTTGATCTATCAGCAGCTTGCAATAATATGTGAACACCTTACTGTTATTAGCTGAATCTTTTCACTTGTATGTTTGTTAAGTTTATTCTTGCTTTTTCAGCTTCAATTGCAAGTAGAAGTATTGTACAAATTATCATTTGTATTTGGCAGAAACGAAAAAAAAAAATAAATAAATTTCATGCCATGAGTTCATTCTGGAAATTTTTTTTAAATCAGTTTTTAAAAAAAATTCATGAAAAAGTCAGGTTATTTATTTATTATTCCTGAGAATTTGTGTCCGTTCTGTAAATAATGAAAAATCGTAAATAATTAAATAAAAAATTAGAACATTGCGAGAAACAACTTGTTTTAAAGCATAGGTGAATTTTATATTATTAATATTTTCTATTTCGTTACCCGTAGTTTTATGTGATGGAATAGATACCTGAAGATTCCTTTGCAGCGAAATAACTTGGGCCCTCATCGGGCCAATATTTACAATCCTTGGCTCAGTAAGAGTTCAAAGGGCCATTGTTTTTGGATATTGGCCCTATAACTGTTCGATTCACCCGATATTTCATATTCATTATTCTAAGGCTGTCTTTCGAAGGCTCCGTCGTATTATGAAATGATGCTTTTTATGGGAATAATACGCTATTTTTATAACTGCTGTGAATTTGCAACTGTTACTCATGACTCTTAGATTAAGTATAGCCTATTTAAAGCCAGCGCTCTCTATGTTTACTCTGCAAATGGCACAATAAGGAGAAAAGCATTTGTGGTCTAATTTTTTTTATATTTAATAACTCACTCCAATGCTAAAAATATGTAAAAACTGAGAATGAGGCAGTGATTTTGATATTTTTCATCTAAATTGAAAAATGTCGCCAAATAAGAGATTTTTTAAAAAAGTTTAATAACTTTTAAAATATTTAAGTTATTTTTCTGTTCTAGAGCCTAGATAATTCTTCAAAGCAAGATTATATCTATAGTTAATCACTCATCACATTGCTTCAAGTGTAAGGCACTAAAACTATGGCTTTTTATTTTATTTTCCTCGGCAACAGAGCTTCAAAAACTGCGTTAAGACCGACTCCTAAGCCTAGGACCTATATCCATTATATATAATATACAGGGCCCAATGTAGACCATGTGACTATATATAAAACCAATATTAAAGAATCTAAATATCCCAATATTGGTTCCCCGGTGCATGTTCACATGGCATCCATATTGAGCCAATTTTGAACCCGACTGGGGGACAAGGTAAAATTGTTTCCATGATTCTGTTGCCTTGATTCTACTAACCAAATATAATTTCACGCGTCTGAGAGAATCAGAGAAATTTTCGATGCCTTTGCTTCTAGATAATAAGCTAAGCTCCAGAAATTTTATTATATGTTCGCATGCGACAATGCTGCACACATTTTGAATGTCGGTAGGCAGGGGTCTGTTTAGAAGAAATTTGGGTCTATTCACAAAATATCTTTCAGGGGTCTGTTTAGAAGAAATTTGGGTCCGTTAACGGACCCTTCACGAAATATCTTTTCATAAAAACGGACCCTTCACAAAATATTTTAACTTAAAAACGGACCCTTCACAAAATGATTTTTCTTTTAATCGGACCCTTCACAAATTTGTTTATCTTCATTATTATTTTGTTAATCGAATAAACCCTTTCCAGGGCAGAAAACAAGAAAGATGGATGTAAACGAATTAAGTTTTGTCTTCGGCAGACGATTCTTCCATTATTCGTCCGAAATGAATATTCTGCGTTCAGCAGTATAGGCTAAATACCAAATATTTGTATGTTGCATCTCTAATTTAGAAGCAGCAATTGTTGTTTATTTTTTAAAATTTAATTTTTTTAATTATAATTTTACAGTGTTGAGCATAATCTTGTATGTCTTTACAATTTAAAAACTCCTTGAAAAAGTTTTTTTTTGCAATAACGGACCCTATTTGCACAAATTCATAAAAGCGGACCCTGGTTGAAAGAATGTGAGTAATTTTTTCACAATTTCACGAAAAACGGACCGTTCACAAAATGTCTGGACAGACCCCTGTCTTTTAATCGAATCCTTCACAAATTTGTTTATCCTCATTATTGTTTTGCTAATCGGATAACCCCTTCCCAGGGGGGGGGGGAAGACAGATGTAAACGAACTAAGTTTTGTCTTCGGCAGACGCTTCTTCCTTTATTCGTCCGAAATGAATATTCTGCGTTCAGCAGTATAGGCTAAATACCAAATATTTGTATCTTGCATCTCTAATTCAGTAGCTGCTATTGCTGTTTATCTTTTAAAATTTAATTTTTTTGTTACAATTTTACAATGTTGAGCTTAATCTTGTATCTTTTTACAATTTGAAAACTCCTTGAAAAAGTTTTTTTGCAATAACAGGACCTTATTTGCACAAATTCACAAAAGTGGACCCGGGTAGAACGAATGTGACTTAACGTTTATTTTATATTCACAAATTACGAGCAATTTTTTCACAATTTTACAAAAACGGACCTTTTACAAAATGTCTGGACAAACCCTTGGTAGGATATAATGAAATTGCTGAAGCATGAAAAAATTTAGAGCTCCGGTCCTGCTCCAGGGAAAACACAGCTCCGGAAAGTTCTAGGCTCTGGCCCCGCTGGAAATAATTTAAGATTCTTTTAGTTTTTTCTTCATCTCACATTGGAATTCTTTAGCAATTTTTCATTTGCAGCCAATAAAGTTAGATATACACGAATTAATGTCTTCTCTTCGTTGATTGCTACTAAAACTGAAAGATAACCATCGTTGTTTATCAAAGTCCTAAATAAATAAAGCACTTCTTATTTTTAGTCAGGGGGTTCCTCTTGTTTTTTTTTGGGGGGGGGAGGTACCTATTTTGTGAAAATTAAAAATTATATTAAAATATCAATACAAAAATATTGTAAATTAAAAAAATATTTTCAATAATTGTCACTTCAAATAAAAATCATTTATGACAGGTAAATTTCTGTATAATTTTTCCCACATGAGAAGGATAATTTTGCTATTGTAAAATTGTGGGCTTAAAATAGCATCCAATTTTAAAATTCCATAAAAAACATTGCCCGTAGTTAAATTTCAACTTGAATTTAATAAAAACATGCATTTAACATTACTAGCAATGAAAGTTATTTTTATTATGAGAACATTTTCGACTAGATCATACAGAAAAAAATTTCACTGAGAAAAAAAAATTTCATACAAAAATAAAGGTATGTTAGAATAAATTTACAATAGTGTTAAGATAATGTTTATAATAATGTTCGAATTTGCAAAGTTTACAAAGGGAGACCCTCGTTGTTTCATTTTAAAAAAACTCGACAAAAAAAAAGCAATTAAATTTAGGTAGTAAAAATTAAGATTTAAAGTAATTCAGAAAACGCATGAGTTTTGAGGAAATGTAAAGTCTGGTCGAAAGTGAAATAGCTGTAATTCTTCTTAAGTAAAAATTCCTTCATTTGAGTATTTTTGTTGATAATATTTAATAAAGCCTTAATTTTGTTTATAATGTATAATAATATATAATTTTGTTTGCTTTGATTTTTTTTAAATTTTATTTTTACTTGAAAGTAAAGTAAATAAGTGCATGATAGAAAAGATATAATAATTGAATAAAATATCTAAAGCTTACAAAGAAGAAATAAATCTGCTTATAACTGATTTTTAGATACATATTATATCAATGAGCATTTTCATTTTACTGCATTATTATTTTGAAAGTTTTTTTTTAATTAATTTTCTTTTTTTTAATTATCAACCATTGAATAAAAATGTTTTATTTATTTATTATTTTTTTAAAATTTTTTTATTTCTAGCAGCAGCACTTGTGTATATCATTCTCTGGAGTGTAAAAACACTTCTCACAGACCCATGTAGAATAACAACAAATAAGAAAAAATCAATTTGAAAACATTAAAACATTCGAAATGCAAAAACAATTAGAACTAAGAAAGATTAAATAGAATATCAACAATAGAAATATAAACATGAACAAAAAATTAACCAGTTAGCAGTGCCGGCAACTGTTCCCTAGCTTTCCAGTATCTGTTACAGATGTTGCCAGCAACTGCGGGGCAGATGCTCAGCATTCATTGGGGAGTCCTCCCCGCAGTTTGGATCAGGAAAGATCTTAAGTCTATGGAGGTGAGCGGCAAGGCAGTCCAACACGAAGGCATGCGTCTCCGGTGATCAAGGATCTTATTCAGAGTCTCCTTCCGGACACCAATTTGTTGTCCATTTCAATTATTTTCATGACTCTTAAGTATCGTGTTTTTAATTATTCTATTTATGGAAGAGTGAGGAATTTCTCTCTGGCAGCTCTGTAAAATACCAGGTTGCTTTTTTGGTTATTACAGTGAGAAGAAACCCACTGTAATACAATATTCTTTTTTAAGGGCAAAAGTAGCCCACAATTCTCTTTGAATAAAAATGTTAGCGTGTCGATTGTTTTTTTCTCTGTGGATTATATTATTTGTCTTTAATTGAAAAAATATATTCCAGGGTTCGCTTTTGCCCTTACTGCAACAAAATATTTTATACTTATTTGCCTTTTTGTCATGATGTTCCTGATTTTTGTGTGTGTTTAGAAATACGAATTCAAGTTCGGGTTTTTGAAATACTAATAAATTTTAAGAATTAATATTAAGATTAAGGTTTTCGATACATTTTTTTAAATTTATAATGTAACTGGAGATATCAAAATTTAATTGTTAAAAACTGTTCAAAACTTACAGTCATCTTATGGGGGGGGGAACACAATTTTTACTATCAAATATCTTTTTTTTTCTAAATATATCCGATTATCAGGACATTTCTGTATTTTTTTCTTCCTTTCATCTATTTTAAGTGGAGTTTTCTAAGAACAGGTGATTTATTTATACCTGAAAGAGTAACATAGTATTCAAAACATTTCAATTTTTTTTAAAAAATAATTTTTTGATTTATAATTTTTGAGGGACATTAAATTGGTTTATAGAACTTGATCTTAAAGACACCATATAAATGTGAAGGGAAAACTTTTTTTTATTTTTTTTAAAGGGGAGGGACTAAGAAAAGAAAGAAATTAACTGATTTAATAATGGCTGATGTTTTAACTAACCATAATGATCAAACCTTTATTATTTTGTTTTCTTTTCCTAGGGTGGTGGCGGTGGTCCAGTGGCTGATCCTTCAATGAAAAGGTCATACAGTGGGCAGCAGCCAGGAGGAGGTGGTCCCCCTCAAGGTCAATATTCCCAGCAGTACCATCCTTATAGTCAGTCTCAATCACAAGCCGCGCCTCCTCCCTCAGTCCGGCAGAACTATCCTCCTCAACAGGTAACATACTCTTTTAATATGATCCATTTTTATTTTATAACCCTCGTTGACCCAATTAGTGGGATGACGACTACGAATCCGCAGACCTGTCATTTTGAACCCAATCCAGAAAACAAAGGAACTCCTGGATCAAGTATTCGGAGGAATTTGCCTTTGTAGAGGAATTTTTGATGGAACTAACCCGCATTTGCGTTACATAGAGAGAAAGACCACGAGATTCTCCCACGGTTAGTTTGGCGGCAAAGGGACTCTAACCCACGATCCATTCTACCTCTGAGGAAATTTCACGTCAGCACTGTGGTCCGGGTGCGGATTTTATATTAACCAGCCACCGCAGGATTTGAAGCTGGTTCATCTCATTAGGAGACTAACGCTCTATCCCTTGTGCCACCACGACTCCATATGTATATTTTGTATATAATGAGATTTGGAATTTTTTTTATCTATGACTTGATGTGATAATTTTAAATCTCTGAATGCCGTATGCTTATTCCAACAACTTTGCCCCAATATTTGTAAATTAAATATCTGTGTAGCAAAAATACCAACGGAATTGACGTGAAATTTAAGCATATAAAATTTACCATACCTTATACCACTTTTTAAATTTTTTTCAGACTGTAGTCAACTTGCCATATAGTGGTTTGGTTAATTAACACTTCTTTGTTAAAATTATGCCCCAATATCAGATTCCCTGGACCAAAAAACCGTCCTATTAAATAATTTTTTTTCCTACTTCGCTTTTTTAAAAATATGTTTATTGAAGTATGCATCGCTACGAAAATAATGGTATATACTTAAGAAACAATGTAGGAAAAATAAAACAATGACTTAAGCTCAAAGTTATATTGAAACTAGTGTTCCGTGGAACAATAAAAAGGATTTCACTAGTTCATACTTTTTATAACCTGTGATGAGTTTTGAAAGATATATTTACATGGTGCGTAGCGTTTTTACAAAATGTTTAAAGGTGCTTATTTTTGATTTTCGTTTCTTAAAAGCTTTTATTGGTGCCCTTTTCATTGGGTGTTTTTATAAAGTTCTTAATTTTCCCTTTTCGAAGATGAGATTTTTCTCTTTACCACGTCGATTTTCGGCACGTATTATGCAAAAGCGTGCTTTTCATATATTGTTCTATTCAACATTTTCACAATTCATTCAACAACAATCTATTTCGGTCCAATAATTCTACACGTTTGATTAAATGCTTGCGAGTCTGCATGTCTACTGAGCTGGGTTTGGTGAGTCTCATGTACAACTCTGCACCCTCTGATATCGAACCGAAAAATCTCATGGTCATTTTTATAATTTCTAATATAATCCAGAAAAGAGTTCTTTGTCAGAAAAGTGTTATTTTATCATGAGTTATTTTATTTAAAGTCTTTGAAAATTATTTTGCATTTTGTTAATAGTGCCAGGGGTCTGTTTAGAAGAAATTTGGGTCCGTTAACGGACCCTTCACAAAATATCTTTTCATAAAAACGGACCCTTCACAAAATATTTTAACTTAAAAACGGACCCTTCACAAAATGATTTTTCTTTTAATCGGACCCTTCACAAATTTGTTTATCTTCATTATTATTTTGTTAATCGAATAAACCCTTTCCAGGGCAGAAAACAAGAAAGATGGATGTAAACGAATTAAGTTTTGTCTTCGGCAGACGATTCTTCCATTATTCGTCGATTCGTTCCATTATTCGTCTTCCATTATTCCGCGTTCAGTATAGGCTAAATACCAAATATTTGTTGCATCTCTAATTTAGAAGCAGCAATTGTTGTTTATTTTTTAAAATTTTATTTTTTTAATTAAAATTTTACAGTGTTGAGCATAATCTTGTATGTCTTTACAATTTAAAAACTCCTTGAAAAAGTTTTTTTTTGCAATAACGGACCCTATTTGCACAAATTGTCTGGACAGACCCCTGAGTGCTTAAAAAGTACTTGAAAGGTGCTTATTTTTTGTTGAAAGATTTGGCTACGCACTCTGATTTAGATACAACTTATAATCCATAATTTATTTACTCTTTTGGTTGCCTTTATGAAATTATTGAAGTAGAATGCAAATGAATGGGCATTTTTTGAAAGAAATCGTATATAATATTTCTAACAACAATTTTTCTAATAATTGAACAAATTATGAAAAGAATAAGCATTTATTAAATATTGCATATTTGTCGGACATAAATCCTAATTTAAAAATATTAATGATAAAACGGTAAAAAATCGTCATTCCTCCAATTAAATACATATTTTGAAAATTAAGCATCATTCATGAATTCGGAGTTCCGCCGAAAGCAGGTTGATTATTTAGGGTTCCGTAGATCTAGCTTATATCTTGTTAATGATACCTTCAGATGTTTCCTTTCTCTAAAAAAGAACCTTGATAATAGAATCTTGTTGTCCATGACGTCATCCCTTCAAATCAAAACAAAAACTCACTTTTAAAGCACGTGGTTTCCACAATCACGTGGCACCTTCTTTTATAAAGTGATGAATTGTTCGGCACCTCCCATCACCTTTTCCTCCCTCCCTCCCTTTGGAAAGGAAAATTCCTTTGCCAGAGGCCTCATTTTTTAACAACAAAATAAAAAAAAAATCAAATATTATAATGATTACTTATTTTTTAGTATTTTTTTTAATGATATCGAATTTTTAATGAAGGGATAACGCTACTAATACTTGTTGTTTTTATACATTTTACTCAACTTCTTAACTTTTTTTTGAAAAAAAATTCTTTTTCTTGCGGAGTCATATTTTCTTAATGTGGAAGAAGCATAAATTTTTTTAAAACTTCGTTTTATTTATTTCTTTATTATTATTATTAAATCAAATTAATAAGTTATATAGTTTACTATAAAAACAATTTCATTTGTTAATGTGTGGAAGATTGCCTTAGTACTGAACATTAAAAAACTGAATATATAGTCTGGACCGAATCCATTTCTCTTTCAAGTTTTGTTTCGATGCTTTAAAGATCATGCTATTCGATGCCATTTTTTTTTTTCTTTTCACAAAATGATTCGAAATGGTTAAGCATTTTTAATTTTAATCTCTAAAAATTATTTGGTCTTAATTTTAATAATAATAGATTTTATTTTACACCCTTTTTTTCTAAACGCTTTCGTACTTCCATTTTCGTTTTCATCATCGCACTTCTCGCAGTCGCTAACATCAAGGCTTGAAGAAATTTTTTTTTTTACAATTGGTGTTAATGTTCTTGATTTCATTGTTATCTTTAAAAACATATTTTAATTTAAAAATAGGCTCTTTAAAAAAATCAAGCTATATGTTGATCACGTTTTATTTTATGACTGTGCTGGTAAATATTTGGTTTTTGATTCGACCTTCGACCAAAACCTTGATTAATTGTAATTATAATAATTTAAAATAAATTAAGCAACAAATAATTATGTTCTGTTTCTGTAGATTACTCTGTTCTTATTTCATAAAGAAAGTGTCTCTGTTTCAGTGAATATATATAACATAAAGAATACAATAAAAAAAATTTATTTTTTTTTGTAAATCTTATACAAAAGTAATATCCTAATAACCAGGAAGCAAAAAGCGTTTAATTAACTAAGCGAAAAATATCTTCAAGTTTTTATAGAAAATTTTCAAATTTTTTTTAGTGGTATAGCAATTCTTAAAAAGTTGGATGAAAATTTAAATTTTTTATGGAGTAGAAAGATTTTCAGAATTGCATACGAAAATATCAAAAATTACTGAAGATGAAGTATCATGCTCCTGTATAATTAAAACTAAATAATCTAAAAAAATTATTGCGTTCGTAAAAAAGAAATTGTAAAGCTTTTTAGCTCAAAAGAAACAGGGATGAACACTATCGAAGTAAACTGACAGCTGCTTTTGTTCTGATTGATCAATTGATTTTTAAGTGACGTCACAATACGCTTCTCTTTCGATTTTCATGGTCTAAATACCGAATTCGTGTATATAAAAAAATAGTTCCTGGATGTTTTCAATTAATAAACAGTCTTATTTTGGAAAGCTTCTTTGGCCCAAGTTGTCGGAGAACAAATTATGTTGCATTTCTATTGTTTCATTACAATCATTGGGTATTTAACAATTTTCGATGTCATTCAGATTGATTTTTTGAGGAATCTAAGAGAATATATACAAATAACCTATGTGTCCCAACAGGTTAGTTAGTTTCCAGCTTAAATTACAGTGGGGAATTTTTTGTTTTTAAATGCATTCTATGCATATGTTGTGCTTAACTGCGAAGCTTTTAAGACCGTCGATAAACATTTTTTAATGGTAGCCATCAATTTTCTTTACAAAAAAAGTCTTTGAAATGTATTTAAAAATTTTTTTTGTTTCAGCCAATAGAAAATCAATAATTCACGATAAAAAGTTTACAAGATAAATTAGGCTGCTTTTAAGTGAAGGGCTTACTTTTTAAAAATTATTATTATTTTACTATGTTATTAGTACAATCTTTTCAAACGATCAGGTAGGTCGTACGAAATGGCTATGTAGAACAGCAGTGTTAACAATGTCTATGTAGAACACGAAAGAACTAGAAAATCTGAAACGAAATGTTATAAGAAATAGTTACAAAATTAGAGGCATTTTTACTCTCACAATCCTTAACATAACATTAAATCGATCTTCCGTTTCTTTGATCTAATTGGAATATTCTTTTTGTCTTCTCAGGGCATACAGCAATATCCAGGCCCACAGCATGGACCATCGCAGTCATCACAGATGTCACCTGCTAGTGGCTATGAGCAGCAAAGGCCACCCCAGATGGGTTCTTATGGAGGACCACCACCCTCTTCTGCACAGCAACCATCACCTCAGCAACCTCCATCTAATTCTCAACAAACCTCTCCTCAGCAACAACAGCCTCAACAGCAATCGCCTCACCCCTCAACACCTTTGCAGCAGCAACAAATGCCTCAACCTGCAACTCCTCAGCAACAACCTCCTCCTCCTCCACCATCTCAGCAATCTACTCAGGTATGATATCTCTAAAAAGATTCTAAAAACCTTACTCTTTATACTGTTGCTTACGAATTCTCGCGACTTATCAGAGAATATTGAGTTCGTTGTCATGTAAAAAAAAAATTGGTTTACAAGAAAATATTATTATCATCAAATTATTAAAAGATATTTTAAATATTCTAAACTTTTTTTTTTACTTTGTTAAGCCCAAATTTAGCGGCTGTAAGCGAATTTCTACTACTTTGAATTATTAAACTTACTTTCAGTTACGACAATTTGATTCATAACTCATTAATTAAAACTCAACTAAATTACAATAATTCTGATTCGAATTACATTTAAAAAATGTATTTTATAACAATTTGAGTCTAAAGCATATGATATAAAAGTTATCTTATGAAAGTCTCTTATTCTCTGAATAGTTCCTAAGCTTTTTTTTAATTTTATTTTTTTAAATAAAAGATACAAATAAAATGCGTTAAAAATGAAACTGTCTTTACGAAATTATTTGTTTATCTATTGTTTTTCTCTCATTTTAAATTTATCATGATCCAGCTGGTAATCTACATTTATGCTGATGACGTACTGATAATTATTACTTTTTTTGGAAGTTACAAATACGCGTCATTTGCAATAATCTATTTTCTATCTTAGATTGGATTTTGTTGTTGTTGTTGTTAACGGAAGTTGTTGTCTAACAACGAAAGTTGCAAGTTTTGGTCCCGTAATGCTAAAATCTATACTACTGTTATCGGTGTTTACTTAGCATTCTTCTTAATCTCAAAAATCTTGTTATCCTTGCTATTTTATTTCCCATTTGACAGCAGTAGAGTAGTTTTTTTGTTTATTTTTTATTATTTTTTTTTTAATAGTTGCGTCGTATGACGAGTTTAAAAAAATTATAAATTTAAGGCCGGATGGAAGAAAATAATGATATTATTTTAAAACGAGTTTTCAAAGATTATCGATTCTCACGTTCGCTAGAGGCTGTTTTTCTAAGTCTGATGTCGCATAGCATGATGATTTTTTACGAATAATATGCTATTTTCAATACTGCTGTTAGTTAGCAACAGTTACGCATGACTGTTAGGTTAGGTCAAGTTCAGTCTATCTTCAGCGATAGCCCTCTATACTTATTCTGAAAATGGTGTAAAATGTCAATATCGAAAACTATAAATTTGAGAAAAAGATACGCGTTTGTGGTAATTTTTTAGTATTTAAAGACAGACTCCAATGCAGAGTGTCATTTTGGCTCATATGAAAATTTGCAAAAAAAAAAAAAAAAAAAAAAAAAAAAAAAAAAAAAATTGAATTAAGCATTGATTTTGATAATTTTAATCTAGGTGGAGAAATGTTTCCAAATAAGCGAGTAAGAAAGAAATTTAATTATTTTCAAAATAAAGTTATTTGCCTGTTCTAGTTCCCAGATAATTCTTCTCATATATTGTTTAAAATTATAGCTTTACATCAAGAGCACCTTCTTCAAATTTTATTATTATTATTCCCCTTGGTCAAAAGAGTTTCAAAAAATCTCTTTAAAAGGCTGATTGATTAAATGCAAATTTCTCCCCAAATTGGAACAAGCGGGATCATTTTTACTAAAAAGAAATAAGTACATAAATAGAAAATAAGACAAGGTATCAGCTGATACACTGGTGTGCAAAAATTAAGGACGAAGTGGAAAAACTAGCAGAACAACAAAACGGCGATTTACAACGGATGGTAAAATCATTATACGAAGTGAATTTGTTGTAACAGTGTGTTATGGCCAACAGGCAACACAGAAGACGACAATCTGGATGAGTACTCGTGGTCGAATGGTTGGAAAGTTGGAAGAAGGCTGATGTGTGGCTGCGGAATTCGGGATCCCCCGCAGTATCGTTTCACGAGCTTGGAGCACATTTTAGAGGACAGGAAGAGCTGTCCGGAGATTTAGTTGAGGTCGTCCTCGTACAGCGGACAACCGGTGACCGCAGGAGAAATTGCTAGACGCAAACAGCTAAGTATTTGATGCCTGATATTGCGTTTTACCATGTTCAGGAGACTGAACAAGGGTAGTCTATTTGCACGACGGCCAGTACGATGTGTTCTATTAACGCCGGTTCAGCGGTGACCCGTTTAATGTGGTGTAGGGAACACAACAACTGGACAGATGTGCAATAGGGTCGAGTACTCTTTACGAGTGAGAAGAGATTTAGTCTGACCGGTAGTTCTGAGCGCATACATACCGATATGGACGGGGCGGATTTCTTGTAAGGGGAGGTATCCTTACTGATCTACATATCTTCCAAGGTGGTTCCATCAGTAGTGCCCGCTATTGTATGGAGGTTCTACGTGTCCTCGTGTGCGTCATTCCTATGGGTCCTGATTCATCTTCATGGACGATAATGCTGCACCTTATCGCACAGTGGCTGTCACAGAAGAAAGTGAAGCTGCCAGTGAATATGGAATGGCCAGTGAGGTCCCCGGAATTAAATCTGACTGAACACGTATGCTTGGCAGCACGCCCCGCAGCCACAACATTTCCGCAGTTGCTATTAGCACTACAACAGGAGTGGGTAGCAATTCCTCAAGAGCTTCTTAACATCCTCAGCATTGTCATTCCTGCATAGCAGTCAGAAGTGTCTCATACTAAAGGCTGGAATTTCCTTGCCAATCCCGTGTCACATTGACTTTTTGTACAATTGTGTTTTATGCCTATATTTCAACCCAAGTTTTTTATTATTCCTGTGGATTACTTTTTTTTACAAGTTTTCTATATTCTTATATTTTTGGGATTCTATGGTATGATTTATCAATTTTCAACACTGCTGTTCACACTTACATTCGAAAAACAATTTCGTCCATATTTTTTCCACACCAGTGTTTAAGAACGTCCCCACTCATTTGAGAATTGTTAATGTAGAGTAAATACTTCTCTTTGAATCAGTTAATTATAAATTGGCTGCTTAAGATGAAATCTGCGAAAAAAGGAAACTTGGCGACCCAATTAAGAAAATCTTTACGTGTAAGAAAGAAAACCAAATTTGCTGTGTACATTGTGTCAAAATT
This sequence comes from Parasteatoda tepidariorum, assembly GCF_043381705.1. Taxonomy (NCBI): domain Eukaryota; kingdom Metazoa; phylum Arthropoda; class Arachnida; order Araneae; family Theridiidae; genus Parasteatoda; species Parasteatoda tepidariorum. The sequence continues at coordinate 101,419,041 of NC_092205.1, read as the reverse complement.
TGAAGTAAATCTGTTGAAAATTGAGCTATTTAGAGATATAGCAAGTAAGAGTAGCATAGTTTCCTGTAGATTGATTACGTTTATAGTTTTGTGATAATGTCAGCATGTTAAATTTTGCCACTAACTATCATGACTATCATTTTCAGAAATCTCAAGTGCTAGTCTTAGCCATTGTCGATTTTCCCTCATATGTTTTGAGTAACAGCCGAAATTATGTGGTTATCTTCATTTTGAGCATATTATTTTATTGCTGGCCCTAAGTATATATCTAATTGTGTAATAATTTTCCCTTCGCGACCTTCATTAAAAATTATTGCAGATAAATATGTAGCAATTTCAACTATTCAAAGTACCATTAATTTTTTTCCTAACATAATTCAAAAAAATTATTTCAATAAAACAATAGACTAAAATGTTTTCATAGGAGTGATATCAACTGAGCGCGGAATTTCACGACTGAGTCGACAAGTTATGCTGTAGCTTTTACATTTATACTAAAATCAATTCAATATTTTGGTACAATAATCTTAATTCAATATTTTGATACAATAATCTTAAAAGGATGTATAGAAAAGGGCAATAAATTTTTTTTCGTTTTTTGAAAATTTTACTGTGTTTTTCCGCCTTAATATTCAAGTTACTCTCTTAAGAAACTCTTTTATTATTATTATTTTAAAAAAAGAGGTAATTATTTTCAGTAACCACTATTTTATGCTTCATTTTAATTAAGATCTATTAATGTCTAAGATCTATAAATATACAGTGCAAAAAATGGATTACTACAACTACACAATTTATTATTTTTATTAAAACATATATTACATGAAAAACTATAGCATAGCACTTATTAGCTCTAACTTGTTAATAGCAGGGGTCTGACCAGACATTTTGTGAAAGGTCCTGTTTTTGTAAAATTGTGAAAAAATTTCTCGTAATTTGCGAATATAATATAAACGTTAAGTCACATTCTTTCAACCAGGTTCCTGCTTTTTTGAATCTGCGCAAATAGGGTCCGGTTACTGCGAAAAATTTTTTCTAGGAGTTTTTAAATTGTAAATAGATACAAGATTATGCTCACTGTAAAATTATAATAAAAAAATTACATTTTCAAAAATAAACAGCAATCGCTGCTTCTAAATTAGAGATGCAACATTTGATATTTAGCCTATACTGCTGAACGCAGAATATTCATTTCGTACGAATAATGGAAGATGTGTCTGCCGAAGACAAAACTTTTCTTTTTCATCCGTCTTTCTTTTTTTTTTCCCCTCTGGGAAGGGTTTATTCGATTAAGAAAACAATAATGAAGATAAAAAAATTTGTGAAGGTTGTCCGTTTTTAAGTTAAAATATTATGTGAAGCGTCCGTTTTTAAGTTAAAATATTTTGTGAAGGGTCCGTTTTTATGAAAAGATATTATGTGAAGGGCTTGTTAACGGACCCAAATTTCTTCTAAACGGACCCCTGAATAGTTTTAAGAAAATGTCTACGTCTCTAATCACAAGCTTTAATGAAATTATTAGCTAAAGTAAGGAATTTATTATCAGTATTAATTTTTTTAAAAATAATATAGCTATATTATTTAAAAATAATGAAACTAATAGAGATTTTAGTTTTTTTTTTCAACAGCAATATCTCGATTATTTTGTGGACACCTGCCATAGAATAATCGAAATTAATTAGTGACTGTTTGTAAACCTACCTTACTTAAAAGAAAAATATCTAACACGGATATTGCGTGTCTTTTATTTAACCGGAATGTTAAAACGTTTAATAGTCAAGTTAAATGCCGAATTCGAATAAAATACTTAATTCGTATTATTTGCTGCTTCCATCCCGCTCTAAACAATTGAATTAAGTAAATAAAGGACGAGTTATTTCGTCTTCGTTGTAACGCGATAATTTCTTCTCACGCTAAATATATCTTCTTAGTGAGAGTACATCGAAAAACTTTTTGAAAGACTAGATAATGCGTTTTTAGCGCGCAGGGAGAATTCTTGAAATGCAAGATATCAACTATCTTGTATTTAGGAAGATAAGATATTAGTTGTGCAGCAAAAATTCCTAGAGGACAAAACGAGCTAGCGCACAGCGCAGAGAAAAGAAGCTGCTTTTAAATGCAATTGTTTTTGCGAAATCAGCTTCCTTCCCTGATGTAATAAGAAATGCTGTTTGTAAGATGATGATCAAACAGTTTCTGACATTTTAAAACAAGTTGAATTTTAAGATTGAATAATCACTCACAATTCTTAATTGTTTCCGTTATTGTTTCCGTATCCAATTTTCTACTTAGCACTCTGTTCTTAATAAACATAGTGCATAGCGTTTTTAAAAAGTGCTTAAAGATGCTTATTTTTCATTCTTTTAAAAATTTCCTTAAAGGTGCTTTTTTCATTGGGTGTTTTTAAAAAAGTGCTTAATTTTCCCTTTTCGAAAATGAATTTTTTTTTCTTTACCATGTCGATTTTTGCCATGTATTATGCATTAGCGTGCTTTTCACATTGTGCTATTCAACGTTTTCACAATTCATTCAACCACAATCTATTTCGGCATACTGTCGGTCCATAGCGTATGAAAGAGCTAATCATTTTACCTGTTTGTTGAAATACTTGCGAGTCCGCATGTGCGTCTACTGAGCAGGGTTCGGTGAGATTATTGCACTCTCATGTTCAACTCAGCTGCATTTTGCAAGTTATTCTCAATTTCTGTCTTCATTTTCCACCCCTGGTATCGCACCGAAAAATCTCTTGATCATTTTATAATGGCTAATATAATCAGAAAAAGAGTTTTTTTTTGTCAGAAACTAGTTATTTTATCATGGTCATGTAAAGTCTGGTTAATGTATATAGTGCTTAAAAATATTTTTTGAGTGCTTAAACAGTACTTATTTTTTGTCGTGAGATTTGGCTACGCACCCTGATAAAGTATTGGGCGAACTCAATGCCTGTCAATGTTTAAAATTGAATGATAAATTTATAATAATGCATAGTTGCCATTTTTGCAGTTTGAAAATTATATATTAAAATTTTGTTCTTTCTCAGAACTGTATAAACATGGATGTGTGATGCCTTACTCAGACAATCACATCAGTGCCCTAATGTTAATTAGGATAAATTATAAGATCAGCTAGCAGAGGAAAATCAAGTTTTTCTTCTGAGCTGATTATGTTAAAATTCCACTTAAGAAACACTGTATTGCAATTAATTGAATAAAGATTAAAATCATGTAAAATCTTTTGCATTTTCCAGATGTAAAATCTTATGCATTTTCTACTCTGATATTTTAGTGAATCTTCTGCAATTTTTTGAAGAAAAAAAATGGCTGGTATGATAATGAAATGCTTCAATTGTATCATAAATAGTATATCGTAAATAATAGTTAGTGTTAATAGGTAATTAAATATTTGATAAAACGTGTTTTTTACTCAAAGCATTAGTGTCAAGCATGAAAACGATTTTTTTTTTCCTTCAGTTGTTCACTGAATCAAAGAGTACATCTTTTTTAAAACTGTTCTTTTTTTTGTTATGTTTCTATTGGAGATGGCATTAAAAACGGTGGGGGTGATTACAGTGTTTGGGTTCCCTTCTGCCGGCGATTTCGAAGGCAGCCAACTCAATTTAATAAATGTGATGGCAGAGGACGCTTTGGGGAAGAGCAGCTCTGCGAAAAGAAGTGAGTACACTACCAAATTGATTTGCATTGGCAGACTCCCTGGTGGCAGTGAAAGGAAGCAGTTGCTCTCTGGTTGCTATGGCAACGACTGCTCTAAGGTCCTCCTTCTGCAATCTAAAGGCATTAATAGGCGGGGGTGATGGGGGGTATAGAAGAGAGCCGATAGCTAAGAAGAGATGTATGAAAAACAGCGAAGGGAATGGAGGAGGGAGAGGGGAAAGTAAATTGACGATTTTTCTCCCATTCTCTCTCCTCTCTCCGCATTCGCTTGTAACAGAATCCTGTTTAGATGCTTCTTCATAATTTTAATATTGCTTTGATGCCGAATGCATTGCCCTCCCCCTCTTTTTTTCACCTCCTGTCTTTTTCCCCCCTCAAAAGTTAAGGCGCACGTATCATCCTTCATCTTATTTTTTTTTATATATTTTTTTTATTTGTTTTATTTTTATTTTTTATTTCTTCTCGTTTGAATTTATTTTTCAGCCCTGTATGCGAGGGCGGAGCTGTGTTAGCAGTGAATATTTATTTCTTCTTCTTGTTTCATCGTTTGTTTTATCCCGTTAGCGTTTCGAATGTAAAATAAGCGCCGCATAAAAAGCCATTTGTTCGATACAAATAGACTTTAAATGCAGCTTATGGCTCATGCAAATATGAAGAGAGGGTTTCGTTCTATCTCTCTCTATTTTTTATTTGGAGGACCTTTTTCTTGACATTACCCTATCAAATGTTTTGATGCAAGATTCTTGTTACCTTCATTTTTTTTAGAAGATTTCCCTACTCTGCATATTTGTTTCTTTCTGTTCAGTATCAAGCTTAATTATTAGTTATAGTTAACGTGTTTTCTGAATAATCTGTATGCAATAAAAGGTGGAAAGTTATGCAAAATAATTGTTCGAGAGCGCCTACCCCTACCAGAGCGCCTAAGTTCAAAGCATTGACGTAGATCTAGTAAGCAGGTTTTTTATTTATTTATTTTTTTAAATTTACTGCAAAAATGCACGCCAGTGCGTTTTTTTCTAATTCAATTAATTAATATTTTGCAAATCTCACGGTTGGTTTCGAATACGAAAGTTTTTGAAAACTGGGACGTCCAAATTCAGTATATTTTAACAACATTCAATGATCTTTAGTATTTCAAATAAGTGAATTGATATAAACTTTAGATTCTTTTTGTCCTGTTTTTTCTTCTTCTTTCCGTGCTGGTTAATTTATCAATTCTAAAATGGTTATTTTCGATTTTCCTCGTTACCTTTTATTGCGATGCGTCTTCTTGTGGTAATGAGTATTTCCTTTAAATTGCAAAATTTTGATCTGACCTAATAAATTGGTTAGTAAGGAAAGACTTCTAACCAAGTAGTTCGTGTCTTATGAAAATTTTACAAATATTTTGGGCATCTAATTACTGAAAGAAAAAGTATTGGAAATATTTAAGTTACTATTATTTTGATCGTCTATTTATTTGATCATTTTATAGGAGCGCTCAACGACCTGCGGCCTTCAAAAACTCCTAAACATACCCCTCCCCCCCTTTTTTTTGTTGTAAATTTAAAAATGTTGCACATTTTGAATCGCACATATGAATCATGGCGTTTTGTTGCGCTTAGATTCTATTGTAAATCTATGTTGTTTCTCGATCGCTTTTTCAACGGTTATTGTTACGAAATCCCGCAAGGACATAGAAAATCCTCTGTTTATAATATTACATTACGATGCACGAACTATGAATTTAAGTAATCGCTTTTTGACTCGCTTTATTTTTGCCAAATTCAAGTGACGTTTCGATCATATTTTTCGGCATTTATAACTACCAATTTCAATGATTTTTCCCCCGACAGTTTTTGCGATTCCCACGTGGTTTTAATTTTGATTTTTATTATGACATGCGAGTTTTAAATAACACTTTTAAATAATTACTTATTGGCATGCTTTATTTGTGCTAATTTCATCGTAAATGTAAGCGTTTTTTTTTTTTTTTTCATTTTTAAAAATATCATTACGATGTTTTTTCACTACGATTTTCTCTGACGATCCGATCCCGTTACTTTAACTACGATGTTATAGCCACATGCGTTTTAATAATCGCGACATTTAAATAATCACTTTTTGATACAATTTATTTTGATCATCGTTAATATTGGTAATTTTTTCGGCAGTTAACTCCATGCTTTTAGTACGTGAAATTTAGAATTCCGATATTTTAATACAATGTTATTTATTACAAAGTGATGAATTCGAAGTCTGGTGGAAAACGCAAATTTTTAAAACTGCTCACTGTTAATAATTTATTTTCCTTTTTTATTTAATTATCTTCTCGTAGCTTTAGTGATCTTTTTTAAAAGGAAAAAGCGAGAAAACAAACATTTCCTATTAAAAATTCATAAAAACCTTCAATAATTCAACAAATATAAATAATATCTGAAGTATAATACCAAATAAATGTTGACTCTTATTTTGCACTATTTGTTTTAATCTTTGGTAATTGTTTAAACCCTTTTTATAAAAAATTTTTTGGTTCAAATATTTAATTCAAATTTATATAACTCATAAAAATATGTGCATTTTTTTCCAACTTTCATCTGTGATCATTAGTTTTTTTTCTTTCTTTTTGTTTTGTTTTGTTAGAATTTATATCCCTCCCGATATTTATATGTATATTTTTTTTTTGACAAGTCAATTATTGAAGAAAGTGAAAATTTTTAAAAAAATAGTATCAGATTTTTCATTTATGAATGAATTTCAATAATTAAATGTAAATTTATTGCAAATATGTTACTAAGTTTACCATTAAGAAAAATAAAAAAATAGTGCTTAGAATACTTATGTTGAAATAAAAATTATCATATTTGCCGCCAATGACTAAATTTGCGTGCTGCCTTTCGTTAGTCAACCTGTTGTGCAAGTAGCCCTTCATTCAAAAATATTGTGCACCCCTACTTTAATGGAATATCTAGTGCGACTTAAGTAAAGTACATACTGCGTTGAGTTGGCCTTTTTTCACTTATACGTACATTTTTCAAAATTCCTCATCTTTTTCTCCCCCTTTTCGCCACACTTTTTTTTAATAATACTTTTTTAATGACTGTCATTTGTGTGCAGTGCAGTTTGACCCAATTGGGAATAATGCCATTAAAATGTATTTTCAATTTTAATTTAAAAAAAAAACATTATTGCAATCAGTTTCATAACTTATGTTTTATTAGTTTATGCATGAATATTTTCACTTTTAAATGGATAAAAATATATAGCAGTGTTTCTTTTCTTTATATATATATAAAAAAAAAAAAAATAAGCTCAAATCACTTCCAAATGATTGTCGTTTTAAAGTCAAGTTCAGATTTAAAAAAGATTGCAAATGAGTTAAATCTGATTGTATATCCTTTATTATTCAATTATCATACACACACTCACAGGTAAGAAAAATAGGAATGAAAAGAGATTCAAAAGTCAGAATATATTCAATGCTTTGATTAGATTTATCCCGGCCTGTTGGTTATTTTATCAAACAAATGCATTGCTAGAATATCGATTATGTTGCCGTGTTTTAATAATGCTGAGGGTACATTAATTTTTAGTTGAATTTATTAACCTGCAACACAGCAGAACAAAAGTTTCAAACATAAATTCCAGATTATTCTTGTCACTCGTGTAAAGTTACTATAATTTTTATTGTATTTTTCAAAACAAAACTGCTTCTTAAATTACAAACTCAACTCAGAAAACAATACCGTTCAATTTTTCAGACCCTTTAATAAGTTAAGATAAGAAAAAAAGTTTGCTCCTGTTAAATTAAAATAAAATATGAATGTAGTTATCAATTTGTAATGTGTATTTCTGAATTTTAAGATTCGAAAGCCTTTCAAGTATAGATATGGCGCCTTATAAAACGACTTGCTTCATAACTTTAAATGTGATCTTAACAAAAGTGGTTTTTACTGAATCCCTTCATTTTAACGGGAAAATAAAGAACATAAGTGAGCTAAGGTGTTAATATTAGTTTAACTAAATCATATGTTAGTTGTTAAAGGAAAAAAATAAAATTTACATATTTAATAAGGCTAGATTTAAACCTGAATAGTTTTTGGGGGAACTGTTCGAAGTTAATAAAAAGAAAAATGTTGGAAAGAGTGAGCTCTTTACATAGCCTTAGAAATTCGCATTCTAAGCATAAGAAAAGCTATGTGAGAGAGAGAGTTAAGAGAGCCTCTCATTTTGCTGCTGAACCCTCCTATCTGTTATCCAGGACGTGTAACAGCATCAGTTAATGCTGGTTTGGCCAAGAGAGAGAGAGGGTACAGGAAGACTAGGGTTACTGTGTCACATATCTAGAATCAATTCGCCAACTCATTCTCGCCAACTTCTCTCTCCTTTTTATTATTATATCAGTTTTATTTTATATTATTTTGATTTCCTAATTAATACCTGTAACAATTAATATTTCTTAAAGATAGATAGTTGAATTTTGGATGGATGTAATGGTGTTAATTATTCTTTTGGTGGCCAAAATAGTAATTTTAATTTTTTTATTATCGCTGGAAAGTTATACAAGGTGATTTCATTTTTTTAAAACACTCAGCAAGAATATGGCGCTAAACCCGAACTTTCATTATTTCTTTTTCCTTTGTGAATTCAGATAATTTTTTCAAGACCGTGGCATACATAAGTTGATAAGTGGAACAGAATTTCACTCAACTGGTTTTCGAGAAGGGCATTTTGATGGAACTAACCCTCATTTGCATTACATGGAGATGAGAAGAAAACCTCGCATGGTTAGCCTAACGGCAAAGGCTTCCTTAAAATTATTTGTCTGTCAAGAGTATATTTTAAATGCTGCCAAAAATTGAGTTTTAAGTATGGCGTTAATTATTTGGTAGGTGTTGTTTTTTAGTGTATTAAATGAGTAGAGTGATTTAAGTTTATGGGCTGTTTCTGTTAGAAATTTTTATCACGCTAAATGCATTATATTCTCGTTACATAACATAACTATTTTTTGTTTTGTTGACACTAATAAGTGTTTTTTTCTTCTTCTTTTTTTGGGTTGGCAACTAAGTTTCCGTCATTTATTTATTTATTTTATTTTTAAAGCGTGGGAGTATTTAATTTTCTCTGCTACTTCCCTTGTCATTTGGCGTGAGTTTTCGTTACTTTAATCGCTCTTCATCGAACTCAACTGAGCTGCCAAAACGGGGTACACCAAACGGGGTTCTTTTCCCATTCAGCGTACCAATCGGGAGCGATTTTCTAAGCTATGGCACCTCTCCATACATACATAGTACAAATGTCACGAGCAGCTTTTGTGGTCTTAGCAAAAAGTGTCGAAAACGATTAACTTAATATTCCATTTCAGTGAATTGAATATGTACACCTAAATTAATTCAGACAATATTAATTATGCTTAGAATGATCTAAGACGTTACGCTAAAAATATTTAATGACACGTAGAATGTTGACATTTAAATAAATAAAATAAAATAAAAAGGTGGGAATTTACTTGTTATAATTTTACTAATAAATAAAATGGCATAAGGTTTGAATCCAAAAATCTGTTAATTTTATATTTCTTCTTATATGAAAGCACGGGTCTGTCCAGGCCGAATTTGCTACCGTTTAGCGGTACCTTCACAAATTCAATTTTATTTAAAACGGTAGTTTCACAAATTCAACTTTAGGAAAAACGGTAGCTTCACAAAATACTTTTCCTTAAAATTTTGTTTTTGTATCCGTTAAGAAACATTAAATCTATATTTTTACCATGTTTTTGTGTTGATATTTTAATATAATTTTTAATTTTTCACAAATTATGTCTAAATTTTCACAAAATAGGTACCTTTCAGAAAAACCTAGACAGACCCCTGTAAAGTAATAATTTAAGTTATTTACGTATCTCTATTAGTTAATTAATAATTAGTTAAATTTTAGCACTTTTATCATGGTAACGCGCCTTTGTCCTACCCTCCGCTGCATTAAAGTTGAAATAAAACGCAAATTTCATTAAAACTTGTTTCTTTTACTTTAAAAATAATAATCAATTGCAATCAGTAACCATATTCACTAATACAACAATAGAGCGCAACAATTATTCCTAGAAGACGAGTTATCTCGTCCAACTCTATGAAAGAGTGTAAACTTTTTTCTCAAGATCTAGAACTATATTACTATGTTAACCTTGGTTTTTAAGCTTATTAAAAGATGTTGATAACAGTTATATTAAGCTTTTTTTTACGTTCGATTTTGCGCATAGTAAAATATGGAAATATAAAAAAAGAAAAAAGTAGCAAAACTTTAAAAAAAAAAAAAAAAAAAAAAAACATTTAATAGAGTTAAATGTATTTCAGCTTTAAAGCAATATCTTTATTGATATTTCTTGTATGTTCGTTAAAGAATTTATGTAAATTATTGTTTTTATTATTAGAATCCTGCCAAAGAATTATTACAAGCAGTTATAGAAATGTCGGATAGAGGGAAAATATTCTTTTTTCTTCTTTTTCACTTGAGTATGAATCCTTTGTTGAATATTGGAAAAAAAAACTGAATCCTTTTTTCAAATAGTGATTATATCCTATAAAATCCTAAATATCGAATAGTTTTTCGATTTAAAATTTTTTTTTTTTTTTTTTTTTTTAATACTAAACAGAAGTATCTATTCAGGACACTTATTATTCTTTTAGTATTTATTTTAAGGGGGGAAAATGCGAAACTATTATTGGGAATTAAAAGCGTATCCGCCATTGATTACAACCAGGGTTGACTGGTTTAAACTAAACGATTTTTTTTTTAACAAGCTTATTTTTTTTAAATTTTTTTTTATAATTAATTGTTTAAATATCTGTTGTTTAATAAAATACTTTTACTTCAAATCCAACCGAATGAAAAAAAGCAGTACATTTCCCCATAAAAAAAAACCTTGCATTTAATTGCAAATGTGAGTCACTTTATACATACGACATACGGTGAAATGATTAATAATTAATAAATTAATGTGATAAAATTTAAAATAATGTCTCTTTATTTATGTGTACAGTCCATTTGATATTTTAGTTCTTTTCTTCATTCCATTATCTTTCAATTTTTTTAAATTGAAAAAATATATTACCCTACATTTTTTATGCTTAAGTTAAAAGTTAAACTTCGTATGCATTCAATGGGATGAAAAAAGGCATGATCATTTTATTAAATAATTTAATACTTTAAATTAATGACATTAATTGATTCTAAAGTTGAGACTTTTTATTTGTACTCACAGGTTAAAAAGAACTCGTTTGTTTACATACATCACTAATTGACTATTCGATATTAAAATTTTTATTTGCACGATTGTTAATTTGAACTGTAAAATAAGGAATAAGCATATTCAAAACCTTCACTTTTCCAATAAAAAGTGAATGCGTTTTTAATTATTTATTACTAATATTAATTAATGGTTCGAAAAAATTTCATGAATATACTTAATAGCATAATTAATTTTAATTAAAGTACTATTAAAACCTTTTTTTTTTTTCAATAACCAAAATAATGTCAGACTTATTGTTTTTTTCTTTTTCTTTTTGGCGAAAGAGTTTCCAAAATGTTGATACCTATTTTATTTTATTAATAATTTTATTAATAAGGGCTGGAGGAAAAATTATGTTGCTTTCATTTTCTAAATAAGTATACAAAAATCACATTTAGTTCATGTATTAAGAATTGAAAATTAAGAAGTATGTATTAAATTCGAAATAATGTATGTGTATGGAATGTGGGTGTTCCTTACAGCTCTCCACGTAGTGATAAAATTTCTATTAATTATATAGACAACATTTCTATCTGATTTTCTTACATCAGGATATTCCTTATTAAAATCTTATTTGATGCGGTGCTTATCAGTTTTTGAGAGGTGGGACTAAACCGAAATCCAACTATTAATGCGATGAAAAAATCAACCTAAGCTTAAAAAAAAAAAAAAGAAAAAGAAAAAGAAAAAAAAAAATTAGAAATTTTTTTTACATTTGGCATTTTTGTGTAATAAAGAACATATTGCGTAATATTATTTCTTTCAAAATTTTTTTAATGATTAATTAACTTTTTTACCTTTGATATTAGCAAGGGAAAGAAAATAGTTGTCAAGACGCTTTTCTCTAAATTTATCGCGGAACACTTCCTCTGTTTTTTCAATTATTAAGTCATGCTTAATGAATTGCAAGTAATAAGCAGAATCTTCATGATTTGAATCACTTAATTTAAATCAACTATGATTTTTTTAAAAGTCCAATTGATTTTCTTTTTTAATAAATCATGAAGTCGAAAATATTTTTATTCTTTATGTTGTGATTCTTGTTAAAGTCTGATTTCATTGATTACTAAGGTTTTATTCAAATGTTTAATTGATTAAAGTTATCATATTTATTAAGGTTTACTTTAAAGTTAATAATACAATAGTGAAAGGGAAAATTATTATATTTCAAATTCGACAAATAACTAAATAAAATTAAAACCTAAAAGTGAGTTGAATAAACGTCAAACTGTTAAATTATAATTTTCCATTGTGTAAGCTGTGTGTAAAGTAATTTGTTAGTAATAAACATATTTCAATTATACCCATTTAGTTTTATGTTTATTTTAAATACTTTTAACAAAACATATTAAATCTGGAGTTTACCAATATTAGAGAAAAACTATTCACGGTATTTTTTTCCATTCAGATCGCAATAAATAGAGAAAATTTTCCTCATATTCCTGACGTTCTGTTTTTGTTGATTTCTGTTTTCGAAACGCCGTTAAAAAATAAAGATTAAGTCAAATTTTGATTTACGTTCTTAGTTGCGTACGTCTTTCTTTCTTTTTTTTAAAATTAAAAAAGGCGATTATGTTATATTTTAGAACTTAAAAACTGTGAACATCATGAATTTACATTTTGGTATTTAATTGTATATTTGTTGATATGTAATTTATATAAATACTTTAGAAACACAAATACTTTAGATTTCGGCATTTTTTTCCCCCCGTAGTCAACGAATTGTGGAGAAAAATATTTTGAATTTTAAATAATTGTTTACAATGTAGTGAGTGACTACGTATGAGAAGCTAATTTTTTAGTCAATAATGCCTTCAATTTATATTCTATATGGAGTTTTTAAGAGAACAAAGCGTTTAAAATTACGCTTGCTTATTTTTTTAAAGGATAAAGAGATGGGAAAAAAATCCGATAATTGTGGAAAATCTTTCCTTTTTTTAATAACACGAAAGTGTTAGCTGATCACTCTGTTTTGAATAATATGCTATTTTAAATTCAATTTGTTCGATACTTACTTATTTTACTATTCTGATTTTATTTCTTAATATGTTTTTTTTTATTTACTTTTAGCTAGGAAAATGTACCAAGTATTTGGCTAGGGAAATACTTTACTCATCAAATAGAACACACGGAAAAATTTATATAATTGTAGAATTCTCGTTAAAAAGGAATTCATAACCACAGATTTGTCATGTGCCAGATAAAAAAGTTTTTTTCCCCCGTTATTAATTTCCCCCTTGTTTTCGAATTTGTTTATTCTTTTTGAGTTCAAATAAATGATAGTATAGCCTAAGAATTGAATTTCGAAAGATGTATCTTAGATTATAATATAAAGTTTCTTATCGTACTTGTTGAATGAGAAATATAAGAATTATATCTATATATATATATATAACTCACGAGTATAACTTAATTTTTGTGCCCCTAAATTATTTATCATTTTAATCTGTAAATGAAAGTAAACACAGTTCAAATTTAAATTTAGTTTTGAACGATATCGAATATGCAAAATTTGTTCTTTCCGATTTAAAAATGTAGTATACATCATACATAACATAAATTTGTATACATATACCAAGGGGTTTGTTTAGAAGAAATTTGGGTACGTTAACGGACCTTCACTAAATATCTTTTAATAAAAACGAACCCTTCAAAAATAATTGTTTACAATGNCCTTCACAAAATAATTTATCTTTTAATCGGACCCTTCACAAACTTGTTTATCTTCATTATTGTTTTGTTAATCGAATAAACCCTTCCCAGGGGCTGAAAAAAAGAAAGACAGGTGTAAACGAACTAAGTTTTGTCTTCGGCAGACGCTTCTTCCTTTATTCGTACGAAATGAATATTCTGCGTTCAGCAGTATAGGCTAAATACCAAATATTTGCATCTCTAACTTAGTAGCAGCAATTGCTGTTTATTTTTTAAAATTGTATGTCTTTACAATTTAAAAACTCCTTTAAAAAGTTTTTTTGCAATAACAAGACCCTATTTGCACAAATTCACAAAAGCCGGACCCTGGTTGAAATAATGTGACTTAACATTTATTTTATATTCACAATTAACAAGTCATTCACATTTTGCCACGGTCATTTTTAATTATTCCGGCGAAATAAAATCGGGAGCATGTCTATTTCTACTAACAAACAGTTCTCTTTAATTGATGACTAAAACGTGATGATCATTATTCATATTTTGAGTTTCTTTTTTGTTTCAATGCTGATTTGATCTTGAATCTGAAAGTTCTAATGACCTAATAAATTCATATTTGGTAATGATTTTATAATAGTACATGAAGACCTTTCAAATAAACATAAGCAGCTATGAGGCAGGGAGTTTTGTGATTTGCTTGTTTTTGCTTACAGGGGTGAGGAGGGACATGAACAATGCTTACGTTAGACACGAAAACTCTCTTCATTTTGAAATTTTCATACAAAGCGAAAAAAAAAGTAACAAATATTACTCATGGAAAAATTTTAAAAGTGGAATTTGAAAAAAAATTATATTTAGAAAACATTTCTTTAAAAGAGTTTCAGAAGCAAGATGCTATTAGTTTTGAAAAACAGAAAGATTTCTAAAGAATCATCATCCGATTTATCTTTGATATCCAATTCTTTTCATTAATTGCAAGAAAATCAGACTACCGAATCTGAATATTCTACTAATGTATCTAATATTCTGACTATCAGAATATTCTGCTGAATACTTTATGAAATGATTCTAACGATTTTCTACAGAGTTACATCTTTTATTTGAATTTAATTTATCCTAAAATTAGATTACTACAGTCAAAGCTAAAGCAAAGACCAGGAAGTTGTTGCGACTTCCTTAAACAAGCCAGGCAAGGGATTACGTGATTTACTTGAAGTGTCCGAAATTTCTAAAAACAGGCTTACCTAATATTTGTATGGCCTCATAAGTTCGAAGTGTAAAAAATATCAGTTGGGACAGAGAGAGTACTTAAAATTTATTCGAAGATAAAAATCTACAAATTTTGACATTTTAAAAACAATAGGTCGCGTTTGGACCATTTTTTTTCTTCCCAACAATAGTTAAGAGTGCGTAAAAAGCCATTTCAGAAAATACAACAATAAACAACATTTTTCGAAAAAAAAAATGTTTTAAAGTGGTTAAAAGATTAAATTCATTGATTCTATGTATGTTGGATCCATTGAAAACTACCAATGCAACGTATAAGATTGATAAAATAAATAAATAGTTCGCTTCTATTAAATAAATGAAACTTAATCAAGAAAACTAACCCAAGGGAATACTAATGAAGGCTTATTAATCAAGCATTTTCTTATTTTCCTCTCTTTAATTCAGTGTTTGAGTTGTGTACATTTTGAATAATAATTTTTCCAAAAGTTTTTCGGTGAAATTATAATGTTTGTATAAACAGTCCTCGTTCATTAAATTTTAACAATTTATTTTTGATTTTGTAATTGTTATTCGAAATTTCACGCAATGAAAAAAAAGGTTTCCTTTTTGAGTATTTACGTCTTATAGTTAGGCGATGCATATGTTTCCCTTTATTGTTTGAAATAGACTGCTTAACGGGATTAAATTCGAGAGATCAGTTAAGTATATCATTCGATTTGGCATTCTACTTTTGTGCTGTTTTGGAGAGGAAACAGTTGGAAAATCCCTTCCATAATAGTGTCGATCGGGAAGTGATGGCGAGAAAAAACAGCACACAATCATCGCCGTTTCTGGCAACCCCAATCCCTTCTAGCAGGCTTTGAAGGCGGAGAAGGACTGGCGGCTTGATGGCTACTAGAATGGGACCCTGCGTCGAGGCTAGGAAAGAGACAAAGAGCTGCCTAGATTGGGACCCTGCATCGAGGCTAGGATTGGGAGGGGGACGACCTCCATGCTGCACTATTGACAGGGGGCCTTGATAAATGGATCTTTGCCTGAGTCTTTTCTCTCCTCTCTTCTCCCCTATCCATGCCACAGAGAGAGAAGAGGACAAGTACAGCGCTCCGCTACACTGCCTCGTTTCATTCGCTCATTCGTTGGGCGGCCAAGTGCGCGTGTGTGTGTGTGTATGTATGTTCAGGGCATACAGAGAACCGCTTTTGGGATGGATATAGACTCAACCGGCGCGTTTTCGCAAAAACTTTTCTTTTCCTCTCACTGTACGAAAACATCCCGGACGAGTTTTCGAGGTTCGCACTTTTTCTTTTCGGCACGGAGGGGGAGGTAGGAAATAACGATAAGGAGGAATCCAAATTGTTGAGAGAGAAGAAGAAAAAAAAAAAGTTGGAACGATTTTTACGGAAGGAAGGGTTTGCTTCCAGTTCATAGATGGAATTCTGAACTTTTTTTTTCTCCTTCTTTTCGTCATTTTTATTTATTATTATAACTTAGAGTACTCATTGCGTCTGGTAACTGATAAGGAGATTATGCGAGTTCGGTTGCTACTATTCGCCTAAGTCTGGAAGGGGTGTTCCGATCTTTTTTCCATTCGAACATCCCTATTTCGAAGGAATGGAAGATTCCACGGCAAGTTCAGGCTAAATGTTGTGGCTGTTATCTGTGTTGGCGTTATTCCCTATATTCTCCCATGCTTATAGTTGCAAGTTCTTATTGTTGAAGTTCGGATTTAGAGCTCGTTGTGTTGAGCGACAATCCTACACACACACCCTCCCTCGGCGCACGTTTTTCTTTCTCCTGAGCAAATTTTGGAACGGGAGACTGGGGTGAAAGCGGGGAGGGGGTCTCAAGTAAAGGGAGGAGGGGAGACAGCGAAATAATGAAGAACGTTTTTGCGTTCATTTACTTGGGAAGGTATGTTTATACGTAAGGGCTGTTTTTTTTCTTTGCTTCCTAGAATCGAGGCGAGGATAAATAGTAAATAAAGAATGGGTTGCAGATTTAGGGGAAAAATAACAAAAGCATTTTTTCTTTATTAGGCGAAAAATGAACTTGAAAAGAGTTTTTTTAAATTAATCCCTGGAAAAAAGACTCCTATTTATGAGAACAAGGTGTGAAAAGTTAAGAATTTCTAAGTTTGTCCTGTCTCGTGTTTTCTTTCTGTGAGGTTGGAAAAAAAAATTACGATTTGGCAAGGTGTTTAATTTTTAACAAAATAAACAGTTTTAGTGAAATGTTCTACTTTTTCTGATTAAAGGTCGACATTATTGATTGAGAAGAAAAACTGAAAGATTATATATTATATATGAGAAAAAATCCTCGTGGCTTTCAGGGATTGACCTAGAGTACATTGAAACTTAAAATATCTTTTAATAGTATTTTTAAATTATTAGCTGAGGTAGTTTTTGTTTTTACATCTTCACAATTACTGCAACTATTTTTCGTGTCCACAATTTGTTGTTTCAAATATCGTTGTGATGCGTATGCATTCGTTATACTGACCCACAGATTCCCCACCTTTATTTTCATTAGATCATTGTCCACTTTTTAAGACAAAATTTTTCAAAGACCCCTAATTATTTGTAAAAGTATTTTTTTTTTGTCCCATTTAATATTTTTGTTAAAATATTTTAAGTTTGTCTGAAAATAAATTCAACGAATCACTTAGTAATTTAAATTAAATATTATTTTTCTTTTATAATGTGAAATAAGTAATATCAATTGACCTGCAATCCATCGCCTGTTCTTTTACTACAGATGATTAAAGCATATATCAGAATCAAATCAGTGGAGTTAACAATATCATTTAATTAAATTTTGAATCACTAAAACCAAGGAGAAAACAAGTAAATTATGTAAATAAATAAGCTTTAAGATATTTTTCTTTATAAAATAAGTTGGAAGGAGAGTAAAAAAAAAATTCCTCGCAATCAAGATCAATTAATAAAAATCTTAAAATATTATATCGATTTTCATTGTCTTAAGCTGCTTATAATCTGACATAATGTTTCCTACAAATCTTAGGGGGGAAAAATAGCATGGCAAATAAAATAATGTGACTCTGGAGAAAAGTATCATTGATGATAATTACAGAGATGATTGTGCTCCGGAAAAAATCCGGATTTCCGGATTTTTCGCTAACCGCGATCCGAGATTTTCCGGAAATCCAAAAGTTTCAAGAAATCATCGATTACATTTATGTATAAAAACTCTTGTATATTTCTTTTAAAAATATTAGAACTATAATTTATGCTCGGCATCTCTTTCATTGTAAATATTTTTTCTGGTAGAATAATAAATGTGATTAAAGATAAAAGTAAAATTATACATAATTATTCATTTAAATTATGCTGCTTATAATTCATTTAGAATTTCATGTTATGAAAATGTCAATGATTGAAATTTTTAGGCATTAATTTTTTGAAATGCGTCATTAATGATTTTACTCAAGTAATTTTCAGAAGTTTAAAGTTTAATAATTGTTATAACAGTATATTTAAAATAGTGCTGAAAAATGTTGGAAATTTCTGTTAAATTTTAAAAAAAAAAACAACATAAAAATCATGATTCCAGCCATTACCTGTTAGCACAAATTTTTTATGTTATTGTGATGTGGAAAGCCCCCAAAGTTCTGACACCCCTACCCCCTTGTATAGAGCGACCCCTTCTCTTGCCCTCTCTTTACAAACAGAGCGCTTTTCCACATCGACCACCGGATCTCTTGCCCGGCTGCTGACAACAGCTCTCTCTCTCTCTACTCTTGGCGGTATGTTATCATTCCAAATTATATAATATTTTTAACTAGTTATTGAAATTTTCCCGCTCCTTACCGCAGTTAAAATGCTGATTAGGTTTCGGTTGTTCGGCTATATCAAAATTTTAGAGTAGTTTTCCTCTTAACAATTTCTTTAAAACGTATTATTATTATTATTTTTAGTAAGCTATGTTTTTATTCGAAATTAGCTATCGCTTAGTTAAAAAGAAGAAAAGAAAAAAAACTCGCTTTTTTTCCTCCAATATTATGAGTTATTTTATTTTTGGGTTAGCAACTTAGTTGTTTGTTTGTTACTTATCATGACGAGGCTTTCAATCGGTGTTTACACCGTAGAATTATAATATATGTATTTAAATGCACTTGAATTTAAATTGAACTTGCATGTTACTCTTTACTTGTCGCACATTCTACATATTAATATGATTAATTACTAACTACTTGAATTAGTCACCTACTGTTTTTCCAGGTAAGAACTGTCATTTAATAATTTCAGGGAAGAAAGCCCCTGGCCAAATTATTCGACACATTCTATGATATTCTATGTAAAATCTCAATTATCAGGTGATACTATACAGCTTTATTGTTTTTACGCGCTTTGCCACTTGTTTACGTTAGTGTATTCATTGGTTAAATTAGACGATAATATAAATTCGACTTTAGGATAAATTGGACGATATATTATATAAATATAGAATATTTATTATATCAGGTATTATATGAGTATATTTTAATAATGGGACCAAATTATTCGACTCACTGTAGTGTTTTGATAATGACTTGTTTTGCACGAGTTTATATGCGATACTTTTATATTTAAAAACACATGTAATGGGTTTTTATTAAGGAGATTTTTTATATACTTCCTATTTGCATTAATATGTTTTTTTCTTCTTCTTTTTTTTTCTTTTCTTTTTAGCATTGCATTACAATGTTAACTAATTGATACACGAACATAAACAAGTGCAAACCGGTTTCCGCCGCGTCAAAATAATAATGCTGTATAGCATCACCCGATAATTAAGATTTTACATAGTATCTTGTAGTGCGTCTAATAATATGGCCAGAGACTGTGTGTGTGTTTATGTGTATACATNTATATTAATTTAATCTTTTTTTTCTTTAATATTAATTTTATTTATTAAATAAATCTTAATTTAATAGCTTTTTTTGTTTTAAAATTGAATTATAATGACAAAACATGCTCATCGCCCCCCTACCGCCCAAAACATATCCAACACCCCCTACCGCCCAAAACAAGTTCACCGCCCCTCAACATACTCCAAACGACCCCAGGGGGGCGGTATCGCCCCCGTTGAGAACCAATGGTTTAGAGGAATTATGAAACAATCACACAGACGTTATGAGCTTATATTTTTGATAAGGAAATTTCTTTAATTTATTGAATAAAATTTTACTTTTTTAATATATAATCTTAAATTTCCTAAATGAATGTTCATCCTCAAAAGCAATGAAAGAATCAGTATATATTTAAAATAATTTTTTTCAAAAAAATTTTTTTTTTTAAATTTTCAGTGTTTTTATTTAACAGATTAGTCTTTTTTGTAGCTCTTAACTCATATTTTTATTTTCGCTATGACACACGTGGGAATTTTGGCCATAAAAAAATAAAATAAAATAAGCATTTCTGTAGCTATTTGCTTTTATCATAATTTTCTTTTTCAACCAAACTTTATAAGTTAGAGAGTTGCTGATTCAAGTACAAGCCTTCACAAAAAAAAACAAAAAAAAAAACAACAACGCATTTTTGAAGAAAAAAAAATGAATCTTTTTTATTGTTTTAGAAAAATGAATCTTTTCAGTCTATTAATTGCGTTAAAAGAATCTAACAGAATTTTGATTCATTTATTTATCTCCCTGAAGAAAACTATCAAAATATGTCTTACTCGAAACTAACAGCTGTTTAAAATAATGTAATTGCATTTTTAGGATTTTAGCTATAAATAAAAATTATTTAAAATTTTTTTATTGAGTTGACTTGCGTGTGTGTGTACTTCGTAGATAGTTCGCTTTTCATATGTTGCCGAATCTTCTAATTGAATATAAGACCAAGCATACATTTTTATTAGATTCAAAAATAGTTTTAAATTAGAACAAGTAAAAAATAAAACGATACAAATATCTAGAAATTTTATTTTCTAACAACAAACTTAGTAGATTTTTACATGAATTTCAACAAAATTACAAAGTTTCATAAACTAAAGCAACTGCTGCCACTTACAATTTAATGTTCATCATTTTTCTGATACTTTCAGGAATAACTAAAAGAAAGAAAGAAAATTTACAACAAGTGGTAACAATCAGCTCTAAACCAATTATTTCTAATGGTCTAAACCAGGGGTGGCGAACCTTTATAAACCAACGTGCCATTTTTTCTAAAAAATTGCCTGATGAGGTCATAGACGTGCCGTCAAATAATTTTGACTTCGTGATTATTGGGAAAATAATAATACTAAATACTACCAACACAAAACTCCTTATTTACATTGAAAATTTTTTTTTGCAATGTCTCAGTTATACGGCGTAATTCAACTTAAAGTAACATCAGTGTGACTTCTGTTGTTGCAGATTAGATGACAAATAACTTATATTAGGTTGTAAGATGTTAGTTTAAGCAGGACTGTTAATTTTTTTGCTAGTTATTTATTGTTGGCTTGTTTTTTATGGTTATTAATTGTTTTTTTAACATTATTTGTTAATTTTTTATTAATAATTGTTCATTATTTTGTATGTTTTTTGTGAATTTTAATTTAATTGTTACATATGCTTCACAGTGTAATACCATTTGTGTAATAACAAATGTGATCGGTGACGTGCCCGAAATATTGTGTCGGGTGCCATAAATGGCACGCGTGCCATTGGTTCACCATCCCTGCATTATATATATTTAAAAATAGTTTTACTTCCTATGTAGTTCATTAAGTGTTACGTTGTTGGAGATTCATATTTCATGTCAGTTGATTCATTGTTTTTCTTCTTCTTCAAATAATCACACTAATATACCTATTTTAATTGGAATACTTTAAAAATGTTTTTGCTAATTTTCTATTAAATTATTCTTTGTATGTTGAATGATGTGGGGAAAATTATGACCTCATGTCGACTAGATTAAAGGGTTTGAATCCTTAGATATTTTTAAAAAAAAAAAATATATATATATTTATTTATTTTTCTTATATCATATTATACTTAAAAAATAGTTGTTGCAAAGGCAAATGTACAATTTATAAAATTTTTTTATTCCCAAACAAACCAATAATGATTATTCAAATAATATTCTAAATATAAAAATATAATTGTTTTTTTATTTATTTATATATTTTATTTATTTATTTATTATTATTTTAATAATGTATTTCTGCACTACATTTTAAGATACAGTTATGTAGAAAAGTGGTCTAATCTTATTAACCGTTTAACAATTATTATTTTTGTGCAAATTACATTAATACTAAATTGCAGTTAAAGAGATCTGTTAAATGATTTAGAACTTAACCGATCAGCTTCATGCACAATGAGATGCAAAAAATAGTGTTTAACGTATCCGCCCGATTGGTGAGCGAAAATATTAAATTAGGATTGTGAAATCATCTAATTTGTTTGAATAATAAAAAGTTATAACAATATAAATGTCATTTAAAAAAAAAAATTGTTAGAAAATTTTTTTCTGTTCACCAATAGATCTAAATATTTATATGTACTACTTTGTACGTAGGAATTGGAGGCAGAACTGTTTTCTGAACTGAACAAAAGCTGTTTTCTGCTCAGAAACAACTATTATTATTGCGAATCAATCATCGGGTTTGGTGAGCGGTAACGAACAGGGGGCTTAGCACCGTTCGTGGGAAGCAAAAAGGGAAAAATCATTTTCCGTACCAGAAATTTTGATACCATTAGATGCTATTATTTTTTTTTAATATGAAGGCAAATCAGGGCGTTTAGTGTTTTTAAAAAATGCTTAAAGGTGCTTATTTTTGATTTACGTTTTTTAAAAGCCCTTAAAGGTGCTTTTTTTNAAATTCGGGGTTTGTAAAAAGTGTTTAATTTTCTGTCTTTTAAAAAGGGCTTTTTGCTTTGTCGTGTCGATTGTCATCATAAATTACAAAAAAAAGCAAGATTTTCACAATTTTCTCAGCAATATTTATCAGAAACTAGTTATTTTATCATGATTATGTAAAGTCTTTGAAAATATTTGTTCATTTTGTTGATTTTATGTATAGAAATGAAGAACTTTAAACTATGGGAAGAAATAATTTATTACTGTACATATCCTGATTATGATTTTTTTTTTTTTTTTTTTTTNATAGTGCTTAAAAATATTTTTTGAGTTCTTAAAAGGTGCTTATTTTTTGTTGAAAAATTTGGCTGCGCACCCTTTAATTAAAGAATTTTAAAAAAAAAGTTCAGTTGCATTTGACATTATAATTTACCTTTTTTCCCCTTATTTATTTGTTGAAATGTCAGGTATCTCAGATGTCTAAGCAATTAATCGTAAGCTGTAAAAATTATTAAATTTATAATTTTCCTTTTTAGAAATTAATTTTATTGGAAAGTGAACGCGATATTATGATTACGAACGTGACATGATATTCACTAAAAAAAAAAGAAAAAAGAAAATGGTGAGTGTTGGGTATTCTAGTGCAAGTGTAATTGAACTATTGTGATCATAAAAATCTTTGGCCAAACAGTACTGCATTAACCAGAAGGAATAATGCAAAAGTTTAGAAAGAAAAATAACCTGGATTGGTTAACAAGAATTGTTTTATTGCATAACATTGCCAAACCACGGCGCAATTGACCGATAAAACTATTGAAATTCCAAAATCGTCCAGTTTCACTAGCCTTGTCCCCACTGACTTATTTTTTTTTTAAAGAATTGATTATAAATTTAAAAAAAATTTTGATAGGAAAAAATTTAAATTCCGTAAATGTTGCAAAACTAAATATCTAGAAATACATTCACCTGATTTTATCCTTTTTGTTTGAATAACAAAGCGAAAATTTTGAGAAAATATAGGCGAAATGAATGAAATTCGCAAATCTGGTCTTTTATTTTACTGACAAAAGTGTATCAACTTTTAACCACATTGCCAAACCACGGCGCAATTGACCGATAAAACTATTGAAATTCCAAAATCGTCCAGTTTCACTAGCCTTGTCCCCACTGACTTATTATTTTTTTTAAAGAATTGATTATAAATTTAAAAAAAATTTTGACAGGAAAAAATTTAAATTCCATAAATGCTGCAAAACTAAATATCTAGAAATACATTCACCTGATTTTATCCTTTTTGTTTGAATAACAAAGCGAAAGTTTTGAGAAAATATAGGCGAAATGAATGAAATTCGCAAATCTGGTCTTTTATTTTACTGACAAAAGTGTATCAACTGACTTGTATTTTTCTTTTATACTTGATTTCAATAATACTACGACGTTTTGTCTGCGGTGTAACTCAACAGCAAAATGCCACTGTTACATAGCTTGAACATTTTCCAATGTCTGTCGTTTCCTTTTATTTTCTTTTTTCGAACCAACTGGTTTAATTGAAGACTCAATATTAAAAGTAACGTTAATTGAAAAAAAAAAAAAAAATAAATAATCTGGCGCCCTGTTTTATTTTATCGTTGTACGAAGATTACAGTACTTGATTTTCTTTTTCTGTCTTTTGTGAAAGGGCAACGGAAAACTCCCCTTTTTACGATATGTGGGTGCATGGATGTGTTACGCATGATTTGTTTACTTTCTTTCTTTCTTTTTTCCGTAACTTTATTGCGATTCATTCAAAAAAAAAGTTGGTACTCCCTGCCAAGAGTAAAGGGTTGGTTGGCGCGCTTTTTCAAGTTAATCTCTCATTTTTGGAGCTTAGGACGAAATTGAAGTGTGAATTAGTTAACGAAGTGAAATTAGAAGTAATACAGGGGTGCGTAGTGTTTTTAAAAAGTGCTTAAAGGTGCTTATTTTTGATTTATGTTTTTGAAAGCCCTTACAGGTTTTTTTTTTTTTCATTCGAGGTTTGTAAAAAGTGTTCAAGTTTCTATCTTTTAAAAATAGAATTTTTCTTTGCCGTGTCGATTGCCTTTCTAAATTACAAAAACAATGCATGATTTTCACAATTTTCTCAGCAATATTCATCAGAAACTAGTTATTTTATCATGATTATATAAAGTTTTTGAATTTTATTGATTTTATGCTTATAAATTAAGACCTTAAAACGGTATGGAAAAAATGTAATTACTGCACAGATCTGAATTATAATTTTTTTTTTCTTTTCTTTTGAAAATGATTAAAAATATTTTTTGAGTGCTTAAAAGGTGCTTCTTAGTAGAAGAAACCGTAACCAAATTATTTTTAGGCTAAGTTAATATGTTAGAAATATTATTTCTTATATAATTTATTTGACTTCTGTTTTGAAGAGCACTAATCTAGCTCCAAAACTGAAGGTTATAAAAAGGCACTTTTTGTTTTTATTGAGATCTCTGTAGATCGGATTATGAGAATTCATAGTCTTAGGCATTCCCCCCCCCACCTTTAATTTTCTCATTTCTAAATTTTCTCCAATTTTCTACTAGTATTGTAAGTTGAAAATATAATTTTAATCAAGAAAGATATCGTCCAAGTTTGTGTCATCATAATAAACTTATTTTAATTGTTATCATTTAAATAATTTAAAATGAGTTCGTCTGCTGCCGTGTCAAAAAAATAATAAATTTGAATTTTTAAAATTCTTTTTCGTAATGGCTATTTTATTTTGTTTTTCCACTAAAGACTTAACTCTAGCTTATAACCATATCATTTTATGTGTCATCTATCAAAAGAAGAAATTCAAATTTTATTGTAATACCAAGGATTAATCGAGACTCTTAGAGAGATAAAAATAAATAAAGAAAAAAAAAAAAAAACTATTAATAATTCTGTGAATTGGATTCTTACCGGCAAGGTTCTGTTTTCCTTAATTATGTGGAAATACTATCCTGCTTTAAGAAAGAAACACTTTTTTTTTAAAGAAACAAAATAATAAAGTTGTAGTCTGAGAATAACGAGTTGAATGTGCATGTCATCGACTTCCTAAGAAAATTTTTATTTTTGGTTCATTAAAATTTTTTTTTTTCTTCCTATTTTCCTCTTTGGTTCATATTTATTATTTAAATCTGTTATTTATATAAATTACAAAATTTCAATTTAAGACTTAATAATTAGCTAATTCTTTTATAGTGTTAATTCTTTTTATAGAGTTATTATGTCTTTATCTTGTATAACATAACCGCGTTTTCTAAAGAAATTTAAAAATAAAGTTCACACAACTTATTTCTGTGAATAACATGGCATAAATCTCACGGTAGTTAATTGATCAGAACAACTCTCTAAGTGTTTTCTTCTTCTTTGGATCAAATAAAAAAACTTAGTTTCACCATAAATGTGGGTAAATAAAATATAATATGACATTAATCTGTGTTTATTTTTCCAAAATAAGGGTTGAAAATCGATTTCTACTCTGAATAATTATCCTCTTAGCTCTCCTTACTTTAAATCATTCATTGAAAGGTGCATGCTAAGAAAAGAAAAACTACGACCAATAGGCATGCGTGGAAGTGGGGATCAATACTTTTTAGATTCTCTCCCCCCCTTTACGCTTTCTTTTACTCCGTTTACAACTCGAATTAATTCAGAGGAATTGTGTCTTTCGATCGTGTATCTCCATAATTGTTGGCTAAGGATGAATAATTTTTTTTCCCCTTCTCTTTTCTCCGAAACATTCTTTACTGAAAAATCATGGAATTTTAATCTTCGAGATTCTTTTCATCATTCTGTACAGTTAGAATTGGGACTGTCTTAAGTAATTTAGTTCGGATTATTAAAAGTATTCGATCTACTTTCATTAATTATTTTGGAAAAATATCGACTTGTAAACTGAACATTGAGGATAAATTACACCTGTTTCGTAACACATTTTCCACAAAAAAAGGCGATAAAAAATATTTATTCGTCATTTTTTTTTGTTTTTCAGTCGGCCAGTAGCAACCGTTAATTTTACCTTATAACTCTAAATCTATGATAGCTTTGAAATTAATACCCATGAAAAAATAAAGGATTTGTGTAAGTGAGTGTTTGAATACCGGATTGTGGGTTTACCTGTAAGCTCTAAAAATACGATTTCAACATGAACCTAAATGAGTTACCTGTAAGTGACATTTGCTTACGTTAGCAACTGATCTTTCCATTCTATGTCGAGTAAGACAGTCCCGTCATGTTTCAATTCTTCCACTATATATTTACATAGCTACTTAACTCAAAGACAAGCACGAGGCCATGTTGAACATAAACAAACTAATTATGCATCGAAGTTGCCAGGTACGCAAATCAAAAATATATCACGGTTACAATAAAATATGTGAACAAATAATAAATCTAAGTTAAGTATACAAGAAAGAATTCTATTTCAACTCATTCGATGTGCGATACGGTTCTGTATTTAATTAACTTAGCGTTAATTAATATTTTAACTTTGTGGAGAAACTTAACTCAACTTTAATACGCCATTTTGCTGATAAAGATTAACTGGTGCTGACGTCATAGGTCACATGTGTGTGTATGGGAGGTTTTCTTGAAGTGCAAATACCAAATTATAAATAAATACGATGTTTGATTTTTTTTTTTTTTTTTTAAANTTTTTTTAAAGATTTAGAAACAATTAATAATAGAATTTTGTCATTCGTTTAGCAGAAGCAATCGTTTTAAAATAAATTATGGACGATTTAATAACATCCATGATGTTTTTGCTAGCTTATAGTTTTAATCAAAAAAGTTGTGTAATGCTTTATTTTTTATGCTGAATATGATCAAAATGATCGTGGTAGATCTGACGGACTATATCACCAAATTAGTATCTAAGCTTATCTAAAACCAAGTGTTTATTTTACTTTTACAGTTATGCTTTTAAAACGTAAAATAAACGTCATTAATATCAATCTAAATAATTTGAAATCAGCAGTAATTGTTGTACTGAAAAGCAAAACTATTGCAGAAATGGAATTATTTCGTAGAAGATAGAAACATCAATTTTATTGACGCCAATGTTATTAATTTGTTTATGAGAGCGTAACAATTCTGCAAATTATTATTGAATGACGTCAATGATTAATTTTGGTTATAAGTACTAATTTAAATAAAAATAGGTTTGAATTAGAAATCAAAATTAATGGTGAAAATGTACTTACTTATTCATTAAAATAAAGTCGTCTTACTATTGACATTGTTGACCCCCAAATTGCTTAATTTTGGTAATAGGCACTTATGACAACATAGTAATTAGTGCCAGTTTTAAAAGGTACCAAATGTACTCTTATATAGGTGCAAAGAATGAGTGAATTTGGTACCGATGACAACTGTACCGACACTGAATGTTTTTATGATAGATTTTAACGGTTCCTCGAATACATAAATACAGGAGAAAGTAGCTCCACTGTTGTAAATTTTAAATATAATGTGTTGCTTTGAGCACTATGCCAGATGATACGGAATACAGTTATTCTTTACTTTGATGGGATGATCTATTAAATACGTATTTTGCTTAATCTAATAGCGTAAAGCCATCGAGAAAAGCAACAAATAATAATAAAAGAAAAACATTGGAATTATTTTGACTTTTTTATTTGTGTACGGATACTCAGCTAGTTATAAATAAAATGTTTATAATATCCCCTTTATTTCCGAATTTAGATCCTAATTGATCTTTTTATTTATTTATTTTTTTTGAACAAAGTATGTTTTCTTGAAACAAAAAAATTTATTTTTATCTACCTTCGTTTAAAACTTCTTTTGAAATAGCTCAAGCTGTCTAAAAATTTTAAATTTCATAATTCGTATGAAAACTTGAAAAGAACTATAATACGGTCTAGAATGAACCACGAAAGCCTAAAGATATTTAAAAATGTTGAGCACGAACCTATTGTTTTTATTATAAACTGTTTTCTTTAAGGTCGTCAATTCTAGCTAGTACTTTTTGATCTTACTTTAAATTTTTTTTTTCTTCCTTCATGAGAAGGAAAAAGATTTTTTCATAATTGTTCTTTTTATGAAATCGATTCTCAGCAATAGCAAGAGATTTTAATAAATTTCTTTGATTCTTCAAACTTATTCATTAAGGGTTTGTGTGTAAAAGATGAAATCGATTTCTCATGTTTAGGAGCTTAGAACGTGTTGAGTCGATCAGCTGTTTTGTCGGCTGCCATGTGTGGATGTATGTGTCTCTTCAGTTGTGAATTTATGGATGCATGCATGCGTGGAAAGGTCGGCATGAATGAATGCATGTGTGCATTTGTTGAGTCAGCTTTGTAGTCCCCCCTCCCCTCTAGTACCACCCTTTTCGTAACTCTCTTTTCTGTACCTTGAAATTCGAGGCGACGCCATCTTTGAATCTTATGTGTGTTTTTTTCTTTTATGGTATAGTGACATCTATTATCGTTAATCAGGTCAATCACTTTTTCAATTACATAACTAGACTGTTCCCCGTTTTATTGTTTTTTTTTCTTCGTAAATTTTGTTAAGATTTTTTTTTAATACATATTATAAAATTAAATAAATAAATATCTGTGTTATATAAAGTCAGCAGTAATTTCTTAGCGGGAAGGGTAGTAAAAATTAGGATAATTAATGTGGGGAAATCTTATTTCTACTTAGATATTGAACCTATTTCGCGTAATTTTTTTGTCTTAGGGGCCGTTCAAAAAGTACGTACACAAAAATGGAGAAATTTCAAACCCCTCCCCCCCTTCGTACATTACCGTACATAAGGTCTTACTCCCCCCTTCGTACATTTTATTAGTCTACCCCCCTTTTTCATAAAAATTAAAATAATTATGTTTTAAATAAAATTAAATATTTACTTAAGGAGTGTGTAGGATAAAGTCAAATTTAAATTTGGTGTATGTTTATAAAGTACGTACTTTGTATAATACNATGTCCTGCTCTTAATTAAATGCATAGTTGAGCCAAAAATAGATTTAAGAACAGGATGTGGCTTTTAAAAGTGTGAGAAAGTATTTCAAATAGAATAATTAATTAGTAATAAAGTAGGAGTTGTTTTATAGCAAAGAAACTAACATAAAAAGATTAATAAAAGGCTTTTTATGTTACATATATATATATATATATATATATAACACAGTCCCTGATCAAATTATTAGACGCACTAAAGGTTCTAAGTAAAATCTTAATTATCAGGTGATAAGCTTTATTTTTTTGACACGACTGAAACCGGTTTGCACCTGTTTACGTTCGTGTATTAATTGATGTAAATTGTAATGTATTACGTTAAAAATAAATACAAATAGGAAGTTGCATATAAACTCGTGCGAAACATGTAATTATCAAAAAACTACAGTGCGTCTAATAATTTGCTCTAATTATTAAAATATACTAATATAATACCTGATATAATAGATATTCAATATTTATTATATCGTCTAATTTATATTATATATCGTCTAATTAAACGTATTAATACACGAACGCTAACCGGTTTTAGTCGCGTAAAAACAATGAAGCTGCCTAGTACGACCTGATAATTTAGATTTTACATAGAATCTTAGAGTGCTTTTAATAATTTGGACAGGGACTGATTGCATATGTATATATGTCTGGTTTTTATCAATCGTTTCTCACCTGACCCATCATGGCGAACGATAGATAAGGAAAAACGACGAATGTGGATCATTATAAAATATCAGATAATCATTTAAAAAGTGTTTATGTTAAAGTAATGAATTTATATAAATTATAGTATAAAAAATTTTAATTCCAAAAATGGAATGTTTTCCATATGATAGAAAGATGAAAAACCATGTTTATTTCTTTAATATTTTTAAAAATTTTGGTTTGACCACGTTCTTTTTTTTTTCAACGTAAACAATTATTTTTCAATTAATATTTTGGAATATCTTTTGTTTATTAAATTTAACTTATATCTTAAGAAAATTAGGTACTTTTGATGAAGTCTTTCTTTTTTTTTTTTNTTTTTTTTTTTTTTTTTTTTTTTTTTTTTTTTTTTTTTTTTTTTTTTTTTTTTTTTTTGCAGCTCGTCAAAGTTAATCACAGTTAATTAGTAGGTTTGGAAAAAAATAATATTTAAAGCCATGAAATCGTGGAAACTATGTTTCATAAAATGCATTTGAACTTAGTTATCGAATTCAAATTTTTAAGGTTTGATATTTTTAGAGTTTTTATTAATACCTTGTCAAACTTTGTTTTAGATTGCCTTTCAAAAAATACTTGAAAATCTCAGCTTTGTAATAGTGTTTCATTAACGTATTTTAATAGATAAAATAAAAAAATATAATACTTATTAGCTAGTTAACAAATTGTGAACTGGTATAAATATATTTCTACATGCAGTCCCTTGGCCAAATTATTAGGCGCACTTTACGATTCTATGTAAAATCTTAATTATCGGATGATACTATACAGCTTTAGTGTTTTTACGCGGTTGAAATTGTTCTACACTTGTTTATGTTCGTGTATCAATTGGTTAATATTGTAATGCAATAAGCATAAATACAAATAGGAAGTACATAAATCCTTTGAATAAAACCCCATTACATGTATACTTAAATATAAAAGTGTTGCATGCAAACTCGTGCAAAACATGTAATTATTAAAACATTAAAGTGTGTCTAATTTGGTCTAATTATTATGATATACTAATGTAAAATATACTAATATAAATATTCTATATTTATGTAATATATCGTCTAATTTATCTAGATTTCGAATTTTTATTATATATCGCCTAATTCAACTAACTGATACACGATCGCAAACAGTCGCGTAGAAACAATAAAGCTGTATAGTCAGGGGTCTGTTTAGAATAAATTTGGGTCCGTTAACGGACCCTTCACAAAATATTATAACTTAAAAACGGAGCCTTCACAAATTTGTTTATCATCATTATTATTTTGTTAATCGAATAAACCTTTTCCAAGAAGGGGGGGGGAGAAAGACAGATGTAAACGAACTAAATTTTGTCTTCGGCAGACGCTTCTTCCTTTATTCGTCCGAAATGAATATTTTGCGTTCAGCAGTATAGGCTAAATACCAAATACAGTAGGGAACCGATTAACCGGAACGATCGGGACCATCGCTATTCCGGATAACTGATTTTTCCGGTTTTCTGAATCGCTACAAAGAGCCGTTTTTTTTATTGTTAAACCCAAATAAAAATATTTTTTTTTGTGGAAATAATCTTAAAAAGAAAGAAAAACGATGAAGTAATATACTAATGATTATTTCCAAAATGATGGTAAGGTGAACATCCTTCAAAAAAGAAAGAAAAATCCTAAAATCTTATGAAGAAAAAAAATTTTTTTTTTTTAAAATGGCGGGAAAATTTATCGAATTTCGTTCCGGTTTTTTGGTTTTCCGGTTTTCTGATTTCCGGATAATGGGTTCTGTACTGTATTTATATGTTGCATCGCTAATTTAATAGCTGCAATTGCTGTTTATTTTTTTAAAATTTAATTTTTTTAAATATAATTTTACAGTGTTGAGCGTAATCTTGTATGTCTTTACAATTTAAAAACTTCTTCAAAAAGTTTTTTGGCAATAACGGACCCTATTTGCACAAATTCACAAAAGCGGACCCTGGTTGAAAAAATGTGACTTAACGTTTATTTTATATTCACAAATTACGAGTAATTTTTTCACAATTTTACAAAAACGGACCTTTCACAAAATGTCTGGACAGACCCCCGATAGTATCACCTGATAATTATAATTTTGCATAGAATCTTAGAGTGCGTCTAAAAATTTGACCAAGATGCAGTCAGTGGATTCCCGAGATGCTTTCTACCTTGCATAGATAATTACTTCTTAGCATCATACAAAAAATAAATAAATAAATAAATAAAATAAAAAAGAATTTACATTTGAAAAAGAAGTTTTCGTAAGGAGTGATTTTTTCCCCCTGCTTTCTATATTTAACTATTATTTTATAATTCATAATGTATTTGTTTACATAAATATAACTTGTTATGGTAAACAATTGTTAACTGTAAGTCTAATGATCTTTTATTGTGCGTGAATTGGATTTTGATGAATGGTCAAAGTTAATGAATTCCCTGTTCAAGTCATCTTTCATCACATTATTCTCTACCCATCCTCTTCATTTCGTAGGTAGGGGAGGGGGAGAGTAGGTGTGGAGTGAGAAGCCATTATCAGCTTTGATTGCAACCAGACAGCGCGGTGACTTTACACACACATACACACACACACCCATTCATGTCTTCATCACGTGGGCCGATCAGCTGTTTACAAAGAGTGCATTCCATCATTTGGATTTTTTAAATGGAAGTAAAAAAAAGGGGGATCATGTTTTCCTCAGGTTTAGGAAATTTTTACTCCTCTTTCTGTTTAGGGGGGTTGTTTGTAAACAACCATTAAGGTGAATGCTCTTTTACAGTATATAGATTTAAAAAAAAAAAATTAAATTTACAATTTGTTTAGACAATTTTAAATGTTGAGAAAATTACGAATTATATGCTACAATTACAATTGTAGATTTAAAAAAAAAAATTATGAAATTTTTTTAATTCTATTTTAATTTTCAAAAAATTTTATAATAAAATAAATTTTGATACTGTGAAAATGATTTATAAATTGCTAGCTGAATACCCGTTCCTCGTACGAGATTGAAAAGAAAAAATTTATAAATCAGTATTGAGCGAAATCATGTACAAAACTGAAAGTTATAAAGCTTAGATATTTTTTTAATTTTCTTTTTATTTATTTATTTATTAAGTAAAGATTAATTTATTACGTGTACTTCAAGAAGAGGATCACTGATACCCACACATGTGACCTATGACGTCAGCGTCGGCTGAAATTTTTTATATTGCCCGTTAAGTTTAAACGGCGTGTTAAACTTAAGCTAAGTTTCTACACACAAGTTAGAATGTTAATTAACATTTAAGTTAATTAAATACTGTGCCTTATCGCTCATTAAATTTATTAAAATCGAATTTTTTCTCGTTTATGTCTTTATTTGACTTAGATTTATTTGTTGATTTATTTTATTGTAACCGTGATATATTTTTGTTTTGTGTGCTTGGAAATTTCGACGCGTAATTAGTTTGTTTATGTTCCGCATGGCTCTATGCCTGTCTGTGTTAAATAATGATTATATAGTGAAATAATTGAAATCTTTGTGAAGGAATATAGAATGTGTCATTTAAGGGTATGGATACTTGACGGGCTTGACTTACTCGAAATAGAATGGAAAGAACAGTTGCTAACGTAAACCAATGCCACTTTTCGACAACTAATCAGAATCGTGATACCTACATTACGTTACTTGCAGGTATCATATTGTATGCAATATCATTTTGTACGATGCTGTTGCTTGAAGCACGATAGTCGAAATTTACCAGAATCAAGAAATTATCTCCGGTACTTATAATTTTAGAAAATACTTTCCCAGCATAAATATTAAAACTGTACAATTCTAATGCGATTTTAATAAGCAGCAAATATACTAATATTTTGTACTTGTATTAATGTATTAGATACATATTACAACTGCAACAATTACCATAATACCAGTCATACCTACTAACAAAATTAACAGATTGTTACCATATCTCCATTAATTTTGCTTTTTTTTTTTACACATAGCTTATTTTATATCAATTAGATCCGATTATCAAAATTAATTAAACATGATTGGCGTCAATAACAGTATGGTGGTTTTTTAAGTTTCTCTTAACCGTATTGGTACCAATTCTCTATTATATTTTTTTTGTGCATTAGCTTTTTTTTTTTAAAATTTCATTTAGAACCATTTAAAGCCGGGATAGGGCACTGGGCTCATTTCTAAGAGGTCGTGGGCACGATCCTTTCCGGTCGAAGACTCCCCGTGTCGTAAATAGTGACTGATGCACGTTAACTCTGTCGAGTCACAAAATCCTCCATATTCCCATAACAAATCAATACCTCTGGGGGTGATGATCCAGGAATACGCTCGTCTTCTGGATTGGGTTGAAAATGACAAGGCTACGGAGTTGAACATGAGTAGTTCGTAAACCCAAAATTGGGTCGGCTGTTCAACGACGGTTATAAAATAAAATACCCCAAGCTTCTAAACCAGTGTTTCCCAACCTTTTTTGTGCCGTGCCACACTTAAACCTTTCTAAAATTCTTATGCCCCCCTGTGTGACATACACATAATTTTTAATATTAAAAAATTGAATTGTTCACATAAGAAACTTAAATGATAGGTTTCAGTGAGAAATCTCTTGAAAATTGTTGACGAAACACAGTAAGTAAAATTTCGACTTATAATGAAAAACTAAAATTCAAATTCGAAATAATTTTCATAAAGATTTTTCTATAATAATTTAATATTTTAATTTAGAGAGATGCGCTTGCTGCACAGAGATTTTATGTTAGTTTCCAATTTGGTTAGCTTCAGCCTCAAGTCTCCCCACTGTGTTATATCCAGGCGATTTCCTTTTTTTTTTCCAGTAAATCATTTACAGCACTAAATCCACATTCAGCTAAATATGAAGATGGAAACGGTAACANCAGTGGACTGATCGTTAAGACACGGTTCCCAGCAGATCACCGAAGTCAAGCATCACTGGCTGCGGTCAGTGTGCGGGTGGGTGACCACTTGGATCAGTCTGCGTAGGGACCGAGGGTGTGCGGTATCGGTCCTCATTAAACTGTTCTACCGTAAAGTGCTCGACTTCGCTTGCAGGTCGTCGGGCTACTGAAGCAGGGGTGCCATCCCCTCTGCAGAGGATCAAAATTGTGATGGCATGTCTTCGAATCATCCTCATTGATGGTTCCCAGACCGTCGCCGGTAGCCCATTGTACAGCTCTAGTGTGACGTAAATGAACTGCAACAACAACTAAAATATCTATATTTTAATTAAATTTGGAATTGAATTAAAAT
This sequence comes from Parasteatoda tepidariorum, assembly GCF_043381705.1. NCBI lineage: Eukaryota > Metazoa > Arthropoda > Arachnida > Araneae > Theridiidae > Parasteatoda > Parasteatoda tepidariorum. Next base: position 101,383,485 of record NC_092205.1, on the reverse strand, counting down.
GTATAAGTAAATCGTAGTTCTGAAAAAAGTCGAATCAATTTTTCAGATCCAAAGCTAATAACCTAATCCTTCATTTTTTCCAGTTTAACTGTAACTGTCTTTAAGCTAAGAATAAATGATGCTATTGAGCATCAAATCCATTATTTTCTATCCAAACAAGCAGCTTAATAAAGTTGAATGCACTATTTAGTTACAAAAATTGGACTAGAAATATATGACACTTTATGTATAATTAAGGAAATGTTAATTATGTTTGGAAAGCGCTCGGTGATGAGACCATTCGTCCTTAAGCATTGCCGTTCATGGTTACATGGAAAGAGTAAATATGTATAGGCTGTTGCAATGTGTGGGGACCCTGAATTACTTTTTTGTATTATCTTTGAAATTATAAAATGCGCCATATCTCAAGAATTTTATGTTCTTCAAATACGCTGAAAATAAAATTAACATTAAGTGGTCCAAACTTTTGACCAGTCTCCTCATTAAACTATTGGGAACCTATTTCCCAAATTGCGGCTATCCTCTATATTTCGAGTGTCAGGAATACAAATTCGCTAAAAAGGGAATTTGCCCTTTTAACCCATTAAGTTTGAGTCCTGGTATGCGAAGATCCGATTACTAGAGCAATAGTTATTTAGACTGTTCCGCATTTTTTATCTCTGTATATGATTTTCCATATTAAGGGTTAAGATTAGCATGAACGAATCATAACTACTTTAAAACTCACTGTGACGACATCTAAATGCATTTTTAAAAGTTTCTTTTCGCCCTACTTTAATCAACATAGAATAAATTTAACCCCTTAACGCATTTGTCCGTATCTGATACGGGCGAAAGATACTCGTCTGAGATCCGTTTTAGTCAAAATGGATAGGCTATAGTATAATTAAATTTATTTACCATAGATAACACCACATTACTATGCAGCATTTTACATATGTAAAGCATATGGTGAATTTTGATGATTAGCTATTTGATATATTGATTTAATTTGATTTTAGTATTTCGAAATTCAAACTAAACCTGTAATCAAATTGTTTAAACTTTTGTTTGTACACTAAATATTTAAACCCTTATTTGGTTATATTTGTGTAAAATATCACCGTTTGTTATTTATCGGGTAGCAGCGCATCATGTAGCAAACTTGAGGAGCCTTCCGAATTCATTGGTTGTTAGTTTCGTTGAAAGTTAAATTGAAAGAAAGCGTTATATTGAAAACACTTATAATAATATTGGATGGAGCCCTTTTTTCAAGCTTAGGCGTTAAGTAAAGTAGTAACCCGGAAGTCTTACGACGAATTTTGACCTTTAGCGCCATCTGCGCTTCGCTTTATACGGACAACTCACTGTTATTCACTGTTAATTGTTTAATTAATTTTTGGTTGGAATGAAGTGATAAGTCTTTAGAGACATAAAATTTAAATAATTTATTTGAACGTGTTTTAAAAAATTATAAGTTTTAGTTTTGAATTCGTTTTGGCAACGGAGTTAGATATATATAAAAAAATGTTGCTGTGTTCTAAAATGTTTAAGAAATAAAATATGTTATTTTTTTTATACAATTATTTGTATTATCGTAAATTGGCGTTCATTTAATTTAGTTGGCACAAAGACCCAGCAAGTCTTTTTCATAACCTTTTCATCAAAACGGGTAATAATTAAGACAAGGCTCGCTTGATGATTTTAGGCTAAGTGCACGACGAACTTGCACATAATTGGGTATACTATAGCCTACGTCACAGGTTGTGTTATTCCTACTAAATTTAACCAGTAAACAGCATTTTCTGCGAACCTGATTTCTAGCAACAAGTAAAAGCATCAAACGAAGTGTCTTGTTATAAGTCGCTACTCGCCAGGTTGGAATTGTATTAGTCTAGTTCCTTTGGAAATAATTTATATCACCCCCTGAATTTACCAATTGAATTTAGTAA
>NC_092205.1:101369683-101380752 GCF_043381705.1 Parasteatoda tepidariorum | reverse complement strand
ACCAATACCGCACACCCTCGGTCCCTACGCAGACTGATCCAAGTGGTCACCCACCCGCACACTGACCGTAGCCAGTGATGCTTGACTTCGGTGATCTGCTGGGAACCGTGTCTTAACGATCAGTCCACTGCGGGACCCTTTTCATCAAAACGGGTAATAATTAAGACAAGGCTTGCTTGATGATTTTAGGCTAAGTGTACGACGAACTTGCACATAATTAGCGCATGAACCTTTCCAACAAATGTTAATACTCACTTGTTTTAGTTATTTTTTAAAATCATTGAACATCTATTTTTCCAGTAGTAATATCCCATTTTCACAATTTTCTCTACCATGCGAGTTTCAAGCTCAACAGCTAGAACACAAATCCCTGCTCCCCCGTTGTGTTTTTGCCATTTTTAATCTTTTTTCATTTGCAATGAGACTAAGTCATGGCGGCTTTGTATAAGTTATTGATGTTTAATCCTTTTGGTGAGTAGTACTTAATGTGATTAAAAATGTTCTCTTCCCCCTCCCCTCACAAACGAATAAACACTGTTTAAAGAAATAACAGACTGCTTGTAATCATTTAATGTGATATAATCTTGTCCATAAATAATGTAGAAATCACCTCTTGCCGTTTATTTATCTTTTGGCACTTTCCCTTTCTGCAGCTGAATGACCTCATTTTATACTTTTATCAGCTGATGGCATTGACCTTGAGTTTGTTGAGTAGGGTGCTCTTTTTCTTTCCCCTCTTCCCCCCTCTCCCTAAATGGAAATAAAACCTTCATTGATCTTTTCCCCTTTGATCCTCTTTCTGTGGATAGTCTTTTTTTGTTCATGACTTTTTATTTCTTTTTATTTAATGTTATTTTGTTTTTATTTTAAGGATCTTTTGCATTTGTTTCATTCTTAATTTTAATGCATAATCAATGATAATTTGGGCTGGGGGTGGGAGAAGTTTATTTGAAAAACGATATTATATTTAAGAAGGAAGAAACTATTTTTTCTACAGTATTATGTATGCAGTGTATTTATTAAGTCTTGCAAAATAATCTCAAAAAGTGGTTTTATGTTGCTCGGATTAAAACTATTAAGCTATATACCATCTTGAATACCTGATTTATCACCATCAGTTAATGTGTTCCTTAGAACCCTAGGACTCCATGGAAGAGTTAAAGGGCCTCTAATTTTTAAAATGGAATTTACCCTCCCCCCCAATTTCATGGTGTTTTGAATATCTGAACTTGTAGCAAAATCCCCATTCACAGTCTTATTTGATTAAAGTATAAAATGTTTTTACCATGTTCAAAAAAAATTATGTTCTTTTATAAAATGAAAGAAAAAACATCATTCCTGGAGTGAATTATCTTTTAAACGCCTGTGATTTCAGAATTTTTGTTATTTATTTATTGTTAATCAATTTTTCAAATTCTAGCTGACGCAAGCCAATCATTGGCAATTTTTTTTTATTGCGAAATGAGAATAGGATCAGGAATAGAATCAGGAGTATTTCTTTCCTTACTGATGAACAAGAAAAGTATCTTTAGAATGGAATTCTGCAGAAAAAAATACTTGCTTTATTATTTTTTCAGCTATTTTATTACTTCAACTCTTTCTTTACTCTGTTTTTTTTAAATTTAAAATCTATAAATATGAAGATGCAGAGTATAATAGTTTTGGTTATACCTATCATTTCAATTCATGTTATTATAATGTTTTTTTTAAATTTATTGTTGTGTTTTTGTCGGAGAGAATAGTAACTTCGTTAAGTCAAGAAAAATTCTTGGAATTAGTCATGGAAAGTCGTGAATTTGAAAATCTAAAATGTAGCAGATACATTTTATATGATAAAAATATGGAGATAAGTATTAGGTGCCTTTTTTTTTCTTGTACAGAATCAAGTAATTGAAGCTATTTTATTCAGATTATTTTTGTTAAGAAGTAGATTATTAAGAAGAATGTGGATTATTAAGTTCAAACTGCATTGCATAATTAGGATTTTAAGTTACAGATGCCAATATAATTAGTGAGATTTGTTATTGTAAGCAATTAAATTATCTAATTGGTATATTATAATCTTTTGTTTGTTAATGTATTTATTTAGCTGAGTGATGCAGAGAAACTATAACATTAAATTGATTTTCTTTTTAAAAATGTTTCAACAAAAAGATTGCATATAAGTTTGCTAATTTTTAACTTTAAGCTATCTGAAATGCATGTTAATTCAAAATGAATGTAACAATTACAAATGGCTATAACTGATTTACAGTTTCGTGGCAACACAGCGACATGGTTGCAGAACATTACATAGTTCCTTCGAAAAAGTTTTTTTATTTGGGAGGCAAAGTAGTTTTTTTAAATTTTAATTATTTTTTTTATTTTTTTATCTGCAGATTTTTTTGAAATATTTTTTCCCCTTCTGAACTCTTTTTTTTCTTTTCTTTCTGCAGAATTATATTCAAAAGATGCCTTTCTTGCATATCAGAGGGGCTCCTAAATTTTTTTTTTAAACACTTTCTTTTGTGAATAAAAAAACTCTGCAATGATTGACTTTAGCTGGAATTTCAGATTGATATTATAAAAAGTAATTTCCAAATAACAGAAATTTAACTATACAAATATTTTTAGAACAGTAGATTGATTATCCCCAATATTATTAGAATATCTATTCTTTTATATTTAGATTTAAAAAAAAAATTCTTACATTTATAATTTTAAAAAATATATACTGTTCTGTTCTATTTATGAAGGCTTTTTTGTAAACAGAAAGTGCTTCTGTTACTTTAAATCAATAACATCAATATTTGCTACTATTAAAAATGTCTCTCGGAAAGGCATTAGTACTAGAGAGAATTGTCGCAGAAAGCTCAAAGGTATTCTGCCTCGGGGACTATTTAATGAAAAAGAATTGATTGTATAATTTACTCAGGATATAGAAGGAACTTTTGTATACATGCGTCATAGATTTTCTATGTGATATCCCTTGGTCACATGGGCACCATCTACACGGTAGTACACTTCACGGCATATATTCTGAAGCCTTTGTGCAATAACCGACACAAGCGCCCCGTTTCTTCAAACATCCTATGCCATCTGCGTGTGTTTTTCCCATTTGGAGGCTCTTGATTGTAATGCTGACGAAATCTTCTCTGCACTGTGATGAAAGAATGGCAATTGTTAAATTCTAACAATGCGGAATGCTTTTTGCAAGGGACTTGCCATTTTTACTGAAGTGCTCGCGCAGGCGCAGGATTTCGCTTCACTGCACCTTACGTTAAATTTTGAAGTTCCATCCGCATTCTATGTTATGCTTGTCTATAAATTATTTTTCATTCAATAATTATAGCAGTTTGTAATTGATATATTCATTTTGAATTACCCTGTAGAAAGACCGAAAACTCGAGGGTTTGATATTCATTCAGTTTTAATCAAACTGTCCTTTGGTAAAACAAGTCAATCATAAAACCATTTTCTCCCCTTTGTCATAAAAACATTGCTTTAAAGAGATGTGTTTTTAAAAATTGTTCTGATCGTGCTCAATATTTTTTATTAATTTGCTAATAAAATTGTCAGTTATTTTGTTAATTGTTTTTACTTTAATTATTTAAATTTTTTTTTTAAAAATCATTAGATTAGTTTTTTGACTTATCTATGAGGGCATGCTGTATTTTGTACCTTTCTCATAAACTGTTACTGACTTGTTCTTTATATTGACCCTATTGATTTATATGTGTTCAATGTCTTTTTTAGGCCAACAGCCAAACATTCCCATGCCTCCTCGACCCTCTTCCACTCAGTCTGAAAGTAACAGTGGGCAACCACAAATGCCACAATCACCTATGGCTGCATCACAAGGTATTCTAAATTATTCACTGCACATTTACCAATCAGTATAAGTGTTCAATTCCAATTCTTGCTTAAAAGGGTCTTAAATATAAGTCTTCTGATTTTCACCACTCTTTTACTTGAACCCTGCTAGGATAGACAAAAATTTGCATCATGACATGGAGAGCAAATGATTACGCTCCTGAATTCCTGCAGGACACAGAGTTGTCTTTGCGAGACAATGTCCCTAGTAACAATTATACCTTGGCCCTAGTTGGGCTAAATATGGGCCCTATGTGAACATGCTTTGAGGGACCAATATTGGGAGGTCTAGATTTTCAAATATAGGTCCTATGCAGCCTCAATATCAGTCTATATAGGGCTTATATTGGTTGAATAATGATTGTGAAATATCGGGTGAAGCTGACAATTCTATATAGGGCCCATGTCGGAAAAATAATGGCCCTTTGAACGTATATTTAGCCAAGATTCGTGAATGAAGGTCCAAATTATTTTGCTGCTTGGGGTCTGATTTTTAGAACATTTAGTGTTAAAACAGTTTTCATATCTCCTGCGGCATCACATGCTATCAAGCTTCAAGTAAATGGGGATTAAAGGGTAGTGATGGCCTGGGTATATGATGAAATGGGGCGCTCTGATGCTAAGCTCCCAGCCTATCAGCATCACCAACTCTTGAAAATATGCTGCACAGCATTCTTTTTGTTTGCTTTCTTAAATTGTGTAAAATGAGGAAAACAAAAGTTGTTAAATGATCAATTAACAAGTAATAAGAATTAATAAAAGTAATATCTAAAAATCGTAACAAATATATGTTTTTCTATTTACATTTAGAATAGTAAATATTGTTTCTTGCAGATGATTCTCTTCTGCAGTGTAATAAATTTAAAAATTCCTTATCTTGCATTTGATTTGGTAAGTGCACGTCAGTATAAAATGTGCCATTTTTTTGGTTCAATCGAATCCAACGATCATGCAGCATCATATAGTTGTTTCTTTTTCAAGAATGAACATTTTCCTTAATTATCAAAATATGTTGTGAAGTCTAGGATTCCAGTAAGACTTTGAAACTATAACTCTAATTCTGATATAGAAAGCACAATTTAAATTTCTGTTTGACGTGTTTAACTTTTAAAAGCTTTTAAATTATTTTAAAAACATAATTGTATAATTTGAGAGCAAAATTAATGAAACGGAAACCCACCATAAGAGAAAAGAAAATATTTGTCAGTAAGAAATGACTCAGTTTTGATCAGGAATCTGTAATAATTATCTGAAGAATAAAAAGTTATTGTCAATATATGTTGTTTGAGGTTTCATATTTTTGAAATGACAAGCTGTTTCTCAAGTATGTACTTACTTTATTTTTCAAATAAAGTAATTCTTGAGTATTAAATTTATATTTTTATTTACTTAATGTTTTTGTTATATTCTTAAACCCCTACATTTACGAGAAATTTTAGTAAAATTTAAAATTAAGAAAGACCATAGAAATATTTTTTTCTATTTGAAAAGAACACCTATTACCTTACACAAATAAAATATGGTAACGTGTTTCGAGTGCTCAAAAATAGGCACTCGTTCTCATGACTAGCCAGACTGGAATTGGGAAAACAAAAGTGATTTCTAACATTCTACTAAAGAAGGAAAATAAAGATGACCAACAAAACTATTTAAATTTCGTGTTTTTATCTTTTCATTGTACTCCTCAGTATATAAAACCTCTGCTTCAATTATGCTAACTACAGGTACTGATTCAGTTTCTTGTTTTAATTCTTTTAATCAGAAATGTCACTGTCCTGAAATCCTCAGAATTCCGCTTATTTCATCTGATTTTCATCGTGATTTAATAAACCATTCTGAAATTGCTAGAATTTGGTGTTTTGAGCATTGTTTCACAGTCCCCCTCAATATTTTAAGAAATATTTTGTGAATTATCAATTTCCTAAAGTTAAAAACTAGAAAGGGATAAAAATTATAAATCTCTTGTAGGCATTTAACAGATTTAAGAATTTTTGTTTTCTTCTGTGTGAAATTTAAGAAACTATTATGACTGTTTCATGTAATTTCGTCCCTCTCTTGGGATGCCCACAAAATGTAAAAAAAGTGTCTTGTTTATTCTAAAACATTTGTTATTTCAAGAATTATTCTCGAAGGATATTTTAAAGTAAATATGGTATTTTATGTGGGAAGCCCTGTTGAAGAATTTTTTTTGGCCTTTCTGCAACAAACCTCTTTAACACTAATATCTTTCTGCAAGATACTTTTAATAATAACTAATATATATATGCTATTAATTAAATTTAAAGTAACAGAAATGTTGTATTTACAAAGAAAAGCCTATTTGGATATAATAAAATTGTTTGTAGTTTTTTTTAAAATGAATATGTAATATTTTTTTATTCTAATGTCATATGTGATATTCTAACATTTTTTGAGAGGAAAACACACTAATTATTTCTTTTTTCGCATTTCGTAAATCACCATCACATAAAAAAATAAAAATAATAATTAATCGTAAAAATCAGTGAAAGAAAAGAAAACCAATTTTTTTTTTAAGCTTTCTAAAGGGAAATTCTTTCTGCAAGAGCTCTGTAACGTTCTGTGACAATGTGATCGCGATTCTGACACGGAGGTGAGGAGTTTTAGAAGGAGAATAGAAAATTCAGTTTCTTTAAATTGATTTTAACTTGCAAAATTCTTTAATCATAGCATTGTTAAGCAATGTTGCCACTCCACAGGAATTAGAAAATCATCTAAAATAACAGGAAAAATTGAGGAAATTTTGTGTTTTTCCTTATAAACTGTGAAAATGCAGAGAGTTCACACATTTGCACAGTGATTTTGTGTTTCTTTCCTCTTAATGCATTATCTATAATATATGCAGGGAGAACACAGTGGCGTCCCTGTTAAAAATAGTAATGTATAGGATTGTTCACAATTATTTAAATGTTTACTTGCATAGTAAAATGCTTGCAATAAAAATCTTGAGTAAGAAAAATAGTGATAAAATAGTGGTCTTATGATCAGAACATGTAATTTGCTGATTCTGTTTATAAGAAATGATTCAATTCTAGAGTTCAAAAAAATAATGACATTTTCTAACTACTTTAAACATAACTTTATAATTAATTTTTTAAAGAAAAGAAGTTTTTCTGTTTATATTAATATGTTATTTTATTGACAGGTTATAGTCAACAAATGGCCCCTCCAGCAATGTATGGAAATAAAATGCATCAAAACATGATGGGTGGTAGTAATTCTCACATGGCACCTTATCCTTCCCAGAGTTCAGCTCACTATGCTCAGGGTATATATTCCTTTTTATTTCATTGTGTGGATATAACTGTCAACTCTGTATATAAAACATGTGATTTCTAATACTTAACTGCCAACTCTACTGAATTTACCAGTAGACTACTGGATTTGCCAGTTTCTAGTGGTCTACTAGTTTAATAAAAATTCTCCTGGATTTTGTACAGGTTAAATAATTCCCTAAAATTAATTTTAAAAAAATCCTTGGTAAGAACGAACTTTTTCATAATTTATTGCTTGTTTGAATATTTATCTACTATTACTAATACATACAGGGTATCCGCGCAACTGGAGAGTCATTGAATTCATAGAAATTTATTGATTTTGACCTTGATCAGAAATTATCATGGAAAGTCAAGATTTTCAGTGATAAGTCATGGATATTGTCAGTTCGTCATGGATTTAGGGCAGCGTTTCCCAAAGTGTGGTAGGGCAGCGTTTCCCCCAGGTGGTATAGGAACAGTTTAGTGGGGGTATGTGTTCTTATGCGAAATATCTTGCAACAAACGAAAATTTTGAAAAGTTTTATTTAAAAACAAAGCTTTCCATGAAAATTTACAAATAGGTATTTTTCTATTGGATATTTTTTGCAGAATTAATAGTTAATAATTAGTGGTGTCAACAGCTTGTTGTGATTTTTAACTTTTGTGCAAATTTTTTATAGTAAATAATACATTAATTTTTTTATGAATTGTACATAGCGTTACGAAAAATTTAGAAAGGGTACACAAAACTCATAAGTTTGGGAAACGCTAAATTAGGGTATTGGCGCCCTTATCCCTGTTCGTCAATTTGAAAATCCTCTGCATTGCAATTTATATTGACATGATTTAAATGCAGCACAATGTGATCTGCATTTCGTGTGATGTAAAAATCCCATATCATGATCTGCATTTGTGTGATTTAAAAATCAAGCATGTGATCTATATTAGTGCAAATTTATAATCTCACATCGCTAATCGCATTCACGTGATTTAAAAACTGCGCTGCAAGATCCATACTTACTTGATTTAAAAATTGCACTAAGTGATCCATATTCATGTTATTTAAAAATCTTTAATCAGGATTTGGATTTTTAGAAATCTGATTCGTATTTGTGTCATTTAGAAATCGCACATCGTTATTTATATTCACTTGATTTAAAAATCACATAGGGCAATCCCTGTTTCTGCAATTTAAATACCACATATCTGGATCTGTATCTATGCGGTTTAAAAAGTATCACATCGTAATTAGTATTAGTGCGCTTCAAAAATCACATAGTGCGATCCATGTTTGGATGATTTAAAAAAAATCACACATTGTGATTTATATTCACGTGATTCAAAAATCACACACCTGAAACCAAATTCTTGCAATTTAAAGTATAACGCAACATGATCAAAATCACACATCAATGTTTTTAATCACTATGTTTTTTAAATCTCTCATCGTGGTCTATCATATAAACAAAATTTATTATCCTATGTGAAATGTTTAAAACTAAAATTTTGTTAAGACTAATTTTTGACGTTAATATTTTTTCCTGTCTATGATTTAAAAAGTATATATATATATATATATATATATATATATATATATATATATATATATATATATATATATATATATATATATATATATATATATATATATATATATATATATATATATATATATATATATATATATATATATATATATATATATATATATATATATATATATATATATATATATATATATATATATATATATATATATATATATATATATATATATATATATATATATATATATATATATATATATATATATATATATATATATATATATATATATATATATATATATATATATATATATATATATATATATATATATATATATATATATATATATATATATATATATATATATATATATATATATATATATATATATATATATATATATATATATATATATATATATATATATATATATATATATATATATATATATATATATATATATATATATATATATATATATATATATATATATATATATATATATATATATATATATATATATATATATATATATATATATATATATATATATATATATATATATATATATATATATATATATATATATATATATATATATATATATATATATATATATATATATATATATATATATATATATATATATATATATATATATATATATATATATATATATATATATATATATATATATATATATATATATATATATATATATATATATATATATATATATATATATATATATATATATATATATATATATATATATATATATATATATATATATATATATATATATATATATATATATATATATATATATATATATATATATATATATATATATATATATATATATATATATATATATATATATATATATATATATATATATATATATATATATATATATATATATATATATATATATATATATATATATATATATATATATATATATATATATATATATATATATATATATATATATATATATATATATATATATATATATATATATATATATATATATATATATATATATATATATATATATATATATATATATATATATATATATATATATATATATATATATATATATATATATATATATATATATATATATATATATATATATATATATATATATATATATATATATATATATATATATATATATATATATATATATATATATATATATATATATATATATATATATATATATATATATATATATATATATATATATATATATATATATATATATATATATATATATATATATATATATATATATATATATATATATATATATATATATATATATATATATATATATATATATATATATATATATATATATATATATATATATATATATATATATATATATATATATATATATATATATATATATATATATATATATATATATATATATATATATATATATATATATATATATATATATATATATATATATATATATATATATATATATATATATATATATATATATATATATATATATATATATATATATATATATATATATATATATATATATATATATATATATATATATATATATATATATATATATATATATATATATATATATATATATATATATATATATATATATATATATATATATATATATATATATATATATATATATATATATATATATATATATATATATATATATATATATATATATATATATATATATATATATATATATATATATATATATATATATATATATATATATATATATATATATATATATATATATATATATATATATATATATATATATATATATATATATATATATATATATATATATATATATATATATATATATATATATATATATATATATATATATATATATATATATATATATATATATATATATATATATATATATATATATATATATATATATATATATATATATATATATATATATATATATATATATATATATATATATATATATATATATATATATATATATATATATATATATATATATATATATATATATATATATATATATATATATATATATATATATATATATATATATATATATATATATATATATATATATATATATATATATATATATATATATATATATATATATATATATATATATATATATATATATATATATATATATATATATATATATATATATATATATATATATATATATATATATATATATATATATATATATATATATATATATATATATATATATATATATATATATATATATATATATATATATATATATATATATATATATATATATATATATATATATATATATATATATATATATATATATATATATATATA